>NC_053490.1:332384170-332684170 GCF_905171775.1 Rana temporaria | reverse complement strand
ACACTGATGTACACTCCACAACATTTATTTGGGCAGCAATAAAAATCACATTTGATAATTTTTCTTATGTATATTTTGCGGGGTTGTGTTCACAAAGGAATTTTAATTTTAATATTGATTGATATAATACATTTTGGGGAATAAAGTGTGGGTGCCCTATGTTCTTACATTTAAAGGACATTTACAAATGTGCATAGCAAAAAGATTGTTTTATATTTACATTAAGATTATCCATGTGTCAACAGGTTAAAGCGGGAGTTCAACCATTTCTTTTTTTTTTCTTTTTTTTTCCCTTAGCTTCCTGCTCGTTCGGTCTAGGGGAATCGGCTATTTGTATTAAAATATGAGCTGTACTTACCCGTTTTCGAGATGCATCTTCTTCCGTCGCTTCCGGGTATGGGTCTTCGGGAGCGGGCGTTCCTTCTTGATTGACAGTCTTCCGAGAGGCTTCCGACGGTCGCATCCATCGCGTCACTCGTAGCCGAAAGAAGCCGAACGTCGGTGCGGCTCTATACTGCGCCTGCGCACCGACGTTCGGCTTCTTTCGGAAAATCGTGACGCGATGGATGCGACCGTCGGAAGCCTCTCAGAAGACTGTCAATCAAGAAGGAACGCCCATTCCCGCAGCCCATACCCGGAAGCGACGGAGAGGATGCATCTCGTAAACGGGTAAGTAATGCTCATATTTTAAAACAAATAGCCGATTCCCCTAGTAAAAACGAGCAGGAATCTAAGGGGGAAAAGTGCCCTCTAAGGGTGAACCACCGCTTTAAGGATAACTTTATGACAAATGTCGAATTGACAAATGACCCACAGAAAATATATCCAATCCAGACAAATCTAATTATTAAATGATGAAATTAGCAGATAGAAAAAAAATGATGTACCTTGTTAAACTATTGTGCACAGGGAAAAAAAAAACCTGTAGGGGCAGATCCACAAAAGGATTACGCCGACGTATCTATTGATACGCCGGCGTAATTTTAAATTTCCTGCGTTGTATCTTTGTTTTGTATCCACAAAAGATACGACGGCATCTGGGATCGATCCGACAGGCGTACGTCTTAGTACGCCGTCGGATCTTAGATGCAATTTTTCGGCGGCCGCTAGGTGGCGTTTCCGTCGAAATCCGCGTTGAGTATGCAAATTAGCTATTTACGGCGATCCACGAACGTACGTCCGGCCGGCGCATTTTTTTACGTCGTTTTCGTTCGTTTTCGTTCGTTTTTTTCCGGCGTATAGTTAAAGGTGCTATATGGTGGTGTACTCATTGTTAAGTATGGCCGTTGTTCCCGCGTACAAATTTGATTTTTTTACGTCATTTGCGTAAGTCGTTCGCGAATAGGAATTTGCGTAGAATGACGTCACCGTCGTAAGCATTGGCTTGTTCCGGTTAAATTTCGAGCATGTGCACTGGGATACCCCCAGGGACGGCGCATGCGCAGTTAAAAAAAAACGTTGTTTACGTCGGGTCACAACGTATTTACATAAAACACGCCCCCATTACATCCATTTGAATTCCGCGCTCTTATGCCGCAAGAGATACACTATGCCGCCGTAACTTACGGCGCAAATTCGTTGAGGATTAGAAAAAAAAAAGTAAGTTACATCTGCGTAGTGTATCTTAGATACGCTACGCCCGGCGCAATAATGCGCCATTGTACGTAGATCTACCCCGTAATGTTTTGGACTACACATATCCCATGACATTATTCAAGCTCTGACCCCACCATATTTTTCTAGCTAAGACATTTTCATTACAGTATGCCCTTTCTCAGCAGTGATCTACCATGTACCTCCACGCTTCTATGCCACAAATACATAAATAATACATGGTTAACATAACATTCCTCTTTAGACATAAATAAATCAGATTTTCTTCTCATGCTCCAAATGAAAATAACAGGCACCACTGTAAAGGCAAAGTACATGTTCACAGCTCCATATATAGATTGACCATTTTATTACATAACGGAAACACACGTCATTTTTACATCTCAGACAGTTTCTTCCTCTCATCTTCATGTATCACAGTACAATAACAAAAACTAGGAAATTGTGGGGTGTAATAAATAACCGAGCAGGTGTATTTCATGAAACTTGCAACAAAAATTATCTTAGTAGATCTTTTTCACATTTTTAACACAATTTGTGAACAGAATATTCAAGTACCATTACAAAAAAAAGAAGGATTACAAACTCAGTTATGATATGATGCTAATTTCATAATAAGCTAAATATAGATGCCTTTTAAATCAGTACTTTCATGAACGTCTGCAGGTTCTTCACAGTTTTATTCACAAGTTTGTCAATAAGCAACAGTTTAAAACAAAATTTTGTGAGTTGTCTCACAAAATATAAAAAAATGGGAACTTCTAGGGTTAATGAACAAAAGTTACTGAGGGCAGTATCGTCTCGGACTGTGTTTGTTGCTCCATAGTAGCCAACAGTGGCGGCTGGTGTTTCATTGTTTGGTGGTGGGGGGGCTTCAAACAAACCGTGGCTTTCCCGACTTCTCCTCCCATTCAGTCTTAAAACCCGCTTCCTGTCCTGATTGGCCGAGAGGAGAAACCGGAAGACACTAGCAAATATTGATAGATATTCTCACAAGTGCGTCGGCTCAGGGTGCAGTCCTCTGTGCCCAACCTTTTTTTGAAGTCAAGTAGAACCTCAAGCCTCTCGGCAAAAACCAGCAAAAAGCTTGCTGGGTTTTTTTTTTGCCGAGTAAACCGGTCGTGTGTACACTTTTCGACGAGGAAACCGCCGAGGATCTCGTAGGGCCAAAAATAAAGCATGTCTTCTTTTTCCTCGAAGGGAATGGGAAAATTTGGCTCGCCAAGATCCTCGGCGGCTTCACAAGGAACTCGTGTTTCTGTGTTTCGCCCATCGAGTTCCTCGGACGTGTGTACGAGGCTTCAGGCTCTAATCATATGCTTAAAAAAAAAACTTGTAGAAATCTATGCGTCCGATGTCCCGCATGGAGATTAGGGGCACCACTGGTAGCCAACTAGATTCTCCTTTTGTAGTATGAGGGAGTGAATGGAGAATCTAATTTGTTGTCATAGAGCACAAGGAGTTCAGACAATTCTTCTTTAAAAGGGCACCTGTGCTTAGGCAAATATGATGATTGCTACTGCTAACCCTCTCTGTCCTGACCTGACTGAAGCGTGCAGGTTGCAAAATCAGAATAAAATCTGAACTCTTCATCTACATACTTGGGTCATTCACTCAAAGTACTGAAGATGTTCGATCAGCATCACATCAAAGAAACTAGCATTTTCAGAACAAGAGAGAGCAATGGTAGCCTACATATTCAGTACAGGTTCCCTTCGTTCGTGAGGTGTACAGTTGTTAGAATTTAGAAAAAAGGAACCAATATTTAGTACATGCATGTCTATCAAGCCAGCATCAACACAAGTGAATATATAAAGTATGCCCACTTGCATATTTTTTGTGTATTCTAAATGCAAACATATAGTTGATGGGGGGTCTTTTTTTTTTTTTTTTTTTTATGCTAGCTATTTACACCAATATTTTTCAGCTAAGGTCACAGAAATGTCCCATACTATTCCTTGCATATCAGCATATCAAGTATTCACAGGCAACCATTTCAGAATTTTAGTTTGAAGTTAAATATCTTTTATTAGACTGGCAAATTTAGGAGCCTAAACCTGCTGTAAGCATGCAAATTGCTCAATTTGTTTGTAAATGCAGTTGTGTGAGTTTTTTTTTATAGTTTCTCTTTTGGCCCTACTTCTCCTGTGGGTCACAGGAGTCCACTTTTTATTCTGCACTCCTGTGACCCATATTTAGTTGACAGTAGGCTAAAGTCCACTGTTGGCTGATGTCACTCAGCCGGTCCAGGCTCTAGAGAGATTCCAACTTTAATGTTGGAATCCACCCAGATGCCTGGATCAGCAACTGGTTCAGCCTGGCAGCAAGCCCCCAAGAGCCTAAGCGAGACATTCCTACCCCGTACACAGGTCAGCGCTTCAGAGAGCATTGGAGGGACAGATCAGAGAGCTGGTGACTGATAGTGCTGCAGTCACCTAGGTGAGTATGTAGTTTTTTTTTTGTTTTTTTTTTTATTCATCTTTCCTTGAGGCCTTTTTAAACAGGATGACAACTAGGTCCCAATGCTGCATGACAGTGGTCACACCTGTGTCTCTGTGGTCAGTTCCCCCTGATGGTTGATTGACAACTGCTCTAACCATTTAGCCCAGGGCGTGGAAAAATATGATCTACTGTTAGGGTCACCAGGTAATAAAACTTTGTTGCAGTGGGAATTCGGGAAAAGTAAAACGTCTTTACAATATCTAGAAAATGCCACCTGAGATGGGGTGTCTGGCTGGTTTAACCTGCAATTGACTGGACAACATCATTCATTTAATACTTTTATACTCCACAATAAAATAATGGCTACCACTTAATGTTTTTCATAGCGGTTGTTTTCAAACCTGGTCCTCAAGGCTGCTCTTACAGTGCTTTTTATAGAATCACACTAATCAGTGTTTTTGTACACAGGACTGTGTTAAATGACCTATACAAGTACTAATATATTTACCACATTTACCCTATACACATAAAAATAAATTTGAATGTATTTATAAAGCAGTGAATATGATATTCACCAAACATTTTCTGCAGTTGTATCTTGGCTGTTATGGATTCACCTGCAGTGATTGGTGAATGTCACATTCACTGTTTTGTAAATATAATTCTTAGTAGCATTTACCACAGAGCATGCTTTAGCAAATGAACAAATGTTTATTTTTTTATTTAAATGCTTTTTGTAAGTTGTTACTCAATGCTAGCCCTGTCTATTTCTTCAACTACTTTTTACAAATGTACACTATTTAAATAATGTTGACTTAGAGCCGGTTCACACTGGGGCGACTCGTCAGGCGACTCAGCCGCCTGACAAGTCACGTCCCATTCTATTCACCAGAACCGTTCTAATAGGAGCGACGCAAGTCGCTCCGACTTAGAAAAAGGTTATTGTACGACTTTGGGGGCTACTCGGGGCGACTTGCATTGACTTCTATACAGAAGTCATTTTGCAAGTCGCCTCTGAAGTCGTCTTCAGGACGACTTGCGAGTCGCCCCCGAAGTCGTGCCGCCCCAGTGTGAACCGGCTCTTAGTTACCTTAGCAAGTTCAGTTTTGAAAACAAAAATGTAAGACCATCTCTTTGTACTATTTCAATCTAAATCAACTACACAACACAGCCCCAATGCCCTTTCAGAATAAATATACTTGCTCTACTGAGGCTTTTCATCTATTTCTGGGGTAACAAACTAAATACCAAAGGAATATGGGTTACATGGTGAAAAATGCATTTAGCAAAAGACGTTACAAAATTTTCTCTTTGTTTCTGCATTGGGAACGAGTGGTGACTTGACATCCACCTGTTACCCAGAGTCATTTTTAGACATATGACACATGTGAAAAAACATGCCAGCACAGTACTAAGGATTATAAGGCTTTAGGACATCTCATTTGTGATGGCTCTTTTCGACAGGCCAGGAGATTAAGATTTGACTAAATAGCAGGCAATTTGCATTGTTATATAATTGCACTAAATAAATTACTGGGTTGCAAAATGGCTTGAAACCTTAACCTCTCTGTAGTCATTGAAGGACTACAAGCCTGTTCAAGGCAGATTGTCAGAAATATATTATATTATAGTTGGGATTTATGCTTCACAGAAATAAAATAGTACCAAGAACCAGCTTGGTTCTCTGCCTACACTTGCATGTGTTTTACCATACAAATGCATAAAGTAAAAATATAATTTACAGCAATTTGAAAAAAAAAAAAAATATATAAAAAGGGCAAAACATTTTCATAAGGACTCAGCCCAGCTGAATAAATAGACAATTGTGTCTATTCTATTTGGATGTAATACATATCCAACAGTATTCACACATTAAAAATATCAGAAAAATATTGTATTCTACCACGGACTATACCCAAACCGCTGTGTTCATATCAAATCCTGTATACATAGCATCATCTTTTCTCTGATCGTTTTTAGAATATGTTTTATTCATTGCCATACTTGTTCTGCTAGTTTTGCCTGATTTATCAACTTTGATTTTCATGTCAGTTTGTGATGGGAAATAAAAGACACTTTTTTGTTTACTGGTCTTCTTGCTCCTTTTAGTTATCTGAGATGTTTGATCCTTCGGATGTAGCCAGCCTGGCTTCTCTTTGAGAAGTTTATCCCTGTCAGGACGCACACTTCTTAGGAATTTTTTGAAAAAGTTGGCTGTAAGGGAGAACTTTTTGTAGATCTCCTGGGATTTAGTGGCATTCAGTAAACTTTCATTCTTGTCTCCTTTCTTTTCCATCTCAGGCAAATCTAGCCAGTTTCCAACAAGATCCGCAAATATGTTGTCACCCAAAATAAGAGGCTGCCTGTTTCGGCTTTGTGACATAAGTGAAGATGTCCAGTCATTTGTATCATCACATATTGATTCTTCATTGCATTGCTCTTGGCCGAAATATGAATAGGTAACGTTGTTCAAATGATGGCTTTGATGGACAGCACCTGGCGCGTGTGGTTCAAGTGTAGGGCAAGTTTCTACCGGAGGCAAGACAGAAGATGATGTATATATACTGTCAGTCTGTTTTCCTCTTGCAGGCAAAACCTGATGACCTAATTTTGGGCCTGGAACAGGGACAAAGTTAAGTGAGCTGTCAGCCAACAAGCTGTTGTCTGGACTTCTCCCACTTCCCAATGGCTTTGCAGCCTGTTTGCTGGATTGATGCCTGACCTCAGAGGCTTCTCCTACACTCAGACAATACTGGTTTGTTCTCATACTTTGAAGATGGTTCTGTTCCCCTGAAATTTCCAGCTGCTCAAGAGCTGCCTGGACCTGGAGGAGTTTCAGTTCCTGGAGTGCTCCCATCATACTGTTCATCTGCTCTTGCAAACCTTCTCCAAATTCTCTCATTGACAGCTGTGGAAAAGAACATTAGAGCTCTAGTTACATCAAGGCAGATATAGCATAGTTAAAAATATATGCAGTGGTATAAAGATTAGGAGGCTAAATCTGGACACATATGATACATTTCTGTAAGGGACTAGACACTAGGATCAAATAAGGAACATGATAAAACTCACAAACCTAAACACTCAGGGAAATATCATTTTTTTTTACTTGGGTGTTGTTTTTTTTATGATAAGTAATTACCAATGAATGATGCAATCAACAACCATTTTAGTGTACACACTTCACAGTCTCAAGATCTATAAGCTATTTTGGGCCAAATTCCCAAAAAAGCTGCCTAACTTAACTTTCAGCAGTTAAGTTACACTGACTTAAAATTTCTACCTAAGTGCCTGATCCACAAAGCACTTACCTAGAAATTACACGCCATGTAACTTAAGTGCCTCTGTCGCAAGGCGGTCCTCCTCTCCGGGGGGCGTTTAAAATTTAAATGAGGCGCGCTCCCGCGCCGGCCGTACTGCGCATGCGTGTGACGTAATTTTTCCGACGTGCAGCGCGCGAACGTAATTTACGGCGGGCTTTGTGGATTGCGACGGGACACTAAAGTTGCGACGGGTGAAAAAAAAAAAGCGCCGGGAAAACAAGAACAAAAAAGAAAAATTGTCAGCGTCGCTCGGCATGCATTCCTGAGAGGGAGAACTCCATGCCATCTTTCAAAGAAAAAACCGGCATGGGTTCCCCCCCCAGGAGCATACCAGGCCCTTAGGTCTGGTATGGGTTGTAAGGAGACCCCACCACGTGGGTACCTACCGGAGCATGATGGAGAGCGGCGAAGATAGAAGAAGACCCCCGGAGAGCGGAAGAAGAAACCCCCCCGGAGAGCGGAAGAAGAAACCCCCCCCGGAGAGCGGAGAAGACCCCCGGAGAGTGGAAGAAGAAGCCCCCCCTGGTATTAGAGCTAATAAAGAAGACAGGGGGGACCTCCGGAGCAGACTAATAAATTATTTTAAAAACCCTTGTGTTGTGTGTTTAATAACTTTAACTTTTTGCCTCCAGGTGAATGGGTAGGGGTACGATGTACCCCATATCCATTCACTTAGGGTGGGGGGCCGGTATCTGGGGCCCCCTTATTAAAGGAGACTCCCAGATTCCGATAAGCCCCGCCCGCATACCCCGACAACCAACGGCAAGGGTTGTCGGGAAGAGGTCCTGTCCTCATCAACATGGGGACAGGGTGCTCTGGGGTGGGGGGGCCCGCAGTGCGCCCCCCTGCCCCAGAGCACCCAACCCCCCCATGTTGAGGGCATGCGGCCTGGCACGGCTCAGGAGGGGGGGGCACTCGCTCGTCCCCACTCCCTTTCCTGACCGGCCGGGTAGCGTGCTTTGGATACGGGTCTGGTATGGATTGTAGGGGGACCCCCTACGTCGATTTTTCGGCGTAGGGGGGGTCTCCTTACAACCCATACCAGACCTAAGGGCCTGGTATGCTCCTGGGGGGGGAACCCATGCCGGTTTTGAATTTACAAATTGCCGTGGAGTTCTCCCTCAGGAATGCATACCAAATGTCGTCGCTTGAATGGGCCTTTACAAGGTGTGACTAATTTTCCACATTGTAAAACCAGCCCTAGTTTTGCGCAAGCAAATCGGAACTTACGCAGAAATCACAATGATGAAAAGCGTTGTGGATCTGCTTAAGTCCTCATTTGCATACTCAAAGCTGCATTTCAATGAGAAATGCCCCCAGCAGCGGATGCGGTACTGCATCCTAAGATCTGACCGTGTAAGTGTCTTACACATGTCAGATTTTCTGCCTAACTTTGGAAAAAGCCTTTTGAGGATCGTTTCCAAAGTTAGGCACAGACTGAACAGCAGTTCCGCCTGCGTATCTCTTTTGGGAATCAGGCCCTTTATTTTTAATATGATGCTTTAGTCACGTCAGTGCCACAGCCTCTTCTCCATAAGTCATAGAGCACCCTTTTCCTTCTAAGAAGTATTGGTTCAACACTTTGGGGTTTATTTACCATAAGGCAAAAAGGCTGCTTGCTTTTCAAGGGAATTCTTCCTTTTAGTTTAGTGAATGTGGTAAAAAGTCACATTGCAAATACCCAATTATGTGTAAGAAAAATAAAGACAAAAATAAATATCCGGCTAAATCTAAAGAAAAAAAGTGATCAATAAGTGTAAACAACAGTGACAGAACTCAGAGATATGTTCAGAGTAAATATAAATGAAACCGTCGCGCTTGTTCAAAGTGAGCCTCAGCAAAGCCAAGGAACAATATACAAAATGTGTTGAAACAAGTCAGTATTAAGACACAAATATATGTGTGACAATATGGGAAGTGTCTCTGTAGAGCAGTGGTTCTCAACGTTCTAGTGCCGTGACCCCTTGATAAAATTTCCCAAGTTGTGGGGACCCTTAACAGTAAAATTATTTTGTAGCGTGGATTGTCTGCACCCAAGGCAAGACAAGTAATTTGTGCCCCTAACCCATTGACATTTAGCGCTCCCTGAGTCCCTTTCACTCATATGGTATTAACCTGCCTGGCGGTATCCCAGAGCGTGACTCTGGGTGGGTTTTTTATGTTGCGATCGGTATCCCCGAGTCACGCTCGGGGTAAGCTATGCAGAGCCTGCAGCGTGCGCTGGCTTACCTTGTCCTGGATCCAGCGATGCCACCGCGCTGTGTGAGCGAGCGGGGGTGCGTTCCCTGGTTAACACTGACAGGCGTCTCAGCCAATCAGGTTCACCGGTAACCTGATTGGCTCAAGTGTCTTCGAGGGAAGGAGAAGACATCGAGGGACAGTGGAAGGAGGGTGGCTGACCCCCAGAAAGGTAAGTGCTGGACAGGGGGGGGCAATCTGGCAGCATGTTACAGGGCACAGTGGCGACAATTGATGGCACAGTGGGTGTGTTCGGCATGGTACAGTGGTGACAATTGATGGGCACAGTGGTTACAATTGATGGCACAGTGGCTGCGTTTGATGGCACAGTGGCTGCGTTTGGCATGGCACAGTGGCTGTGTTTGGCATGGCACAGTGGCGACAATTGATGGGCACAGTAGCGACAATTGATGGGCACAGTGGTGAAAATTGATGGGCACAGTGGTGACAATTGATGGGCACAGTGGCGACAATTGATGGCACAGTGGTAACAATTGATGGAACAGTGGCTGTGTTTGATGGCACAGTGGCTGTGTTTAATGACACAGTGGCGACAATTGATGGCACAGTGGCTGCATTTGATGGCACAGTGGCTGCGTTTGACATGGCACAGTGGTGACAATTAATGGGCACAGTGGCTGCGTTTGATGGCATGGCACAGTGGTGAAAATTAATGGGCATAGTGACAACAATTGATAAGCACAGTGGTGACAATTGATGGCGCAGTGGCTGCATTTGATGGCACAGTGGCTGCGTTTGGCATGGCACAGTGGTGACAATTAATGGGCACAGTGGTGAAAATTTATGGCACAGTGGCTGCGTTTGATGGCATGGCACAGTGGTGAAAATTAATGGGCACAGTGGCTGCGTTTGGCATGGCACAGTGGTGACAATAGGCACAGTGGCGACAATTGATGGCACAGTGGCTGCGTTTGATGGCATGGCACAGTGGTGACAATTGATGGGCACAGTGGTGATGAATTATGGCACAGTGGCTGCGTTTGATGGCATGGCACAGTTGCAACAATTAATGGCACAGTGGCGACATTTGATGGCATGGCACAGTGGATGTATTTGATGGGCACAGTGGCTGAGTTTTATGGGCACAGTGGCTGCGTTTCATGGGCACAGTGAGGCTGCAATTGTTTTTTTTTCGTTTGTTTGCGCTCCCCCAAAAATGTTGAGCACCAGCCGCCACTGCTTGTCACCTTCTCCCATCCTATGGAATTCTGTACCCCAGACTGTCTGACTATCTCCTAATCCCTTTTTGGCGATTCTTGAAAACCTTTCTCCTCAGAGAAGCCTATCCTGCCTCCACCAAACAACTGTACTTTTTTCCATCAGCCCATCCCCAACAGTTCTTACCTTTTGTATCACTTGACCCTCCCTTCTAGATTGTAAGCTCTAACGAGCAGGGCCCTCTGTTCCCTCCTGTATTGAATTGTATTGTAACTGTACTGTCTGCCTTCACATTGTAAAGCGCTGCAGAAACTGTTGAAACTATATAAATCCTGTATAATAATAATATTCCTTTTAGTCTCTAAACTGAAACATTTTTTTCAGGCCCTCAAAAAATGTCTAGCAGAGTTGTAAATTAGTAGGAAAAACTCAAATAAAATTTTAGCACAACTTTTAAATATTTATCATATCCAAAACATAACTGACAATTTCTTCCAATCCCAATGATATTGCATTTTTTTATGTAGCATAGCATAAGTGGTTGATGCTCATCCAATAAGTGACTGGAAATTCCTTTTGCCACAACTTGGAAATATTGTGTTACATAATGGCACAGAGAACATTTATTAAGCACTCTGTAGCAGGACTGGAGACCAAGGAGATGATTGATTAGGCTCTTTGTGTTTGTACTAAATTGGCTGTCATTAGCAACTGTCACTTTTAGCACCCACTGGGACCCGCCACAGCATTTAAGATCGGGTGCCATCTTAAAACACATGTAATTGCAGTATCATTTTAAAATAATGCCTAAAACACAATAGACTAAAGAGTGAACACTTATGTCCCCTTCATTTTCTATCCATCCACTTAACTATTATTGGGTAGAAAATAATTTTCTTAGTAGGGCTCAATTTTATGTCCTGAAAAAATAGCAATAACAGGTTAATTCAAATAATGTTCTAGTGAGTCAGTAATTTATGTATGTTATCTACTCACACAGTAAAAACATTGTTTCCACAATATACAGTACAGAGGGAAGTGATGACTGTATATAGCATCTATATTGTTAGAATGTTCAGAGCACCCTCACTTATGCCGTGTACACACGATCATTTTTCGGCATGAAAAAAAAAACGTTTTTAAAAAATGTCATTTAAATGATCGTCTGTGGGCTTCACATCATTTTTTGGGTTCTGAAAAACGACAACATTTTTTTTCGAACATGCTGCATATTTTAACAACGTTTTAAACTATGTAGTTTTTGGGCTAAATGACGTTAACCACTTAAGACCCGGACCTTTAGGCAGCTAAAGGACCTGGCCAGTTTTTGCGATTCGGCACTGTGTCGCTTTAACTGACAATTGCGCGGTCGTGCGACGTGACTCCCAAACAAAATTGGCATCCTTTTTTTCCCATAAATATAGCTTTCTTTTGGTAGTATTTGATCACCTCTGCGGTTTTTATTTTTTGCGCTATAAACAAAAATAGAGCGACAATTTTTAAAAAAATTCAATATTTTTTACTTTTTGCTATAATAAATATCCCACAAAAATATATAAAAACATAGTTTAGGCCGATACGTATTCTTCTACCTATTTTTGGTAAAAAAAATCGCAATAAGCGTTTATCGATTGGTTTGCGCAAAATTTATAGCGTTTACAAAATAGTGGATAGTTGTATTGCATTTTTATAAAAAAATAATGTTTAACTCCTAATGGCGGCGATCATCGTTTTTTTTCATGACTGCGACATTATGGCGGATACATCGGACAATTTTGACACATTTTTGGGACCATTGTAATTTTCACAGCAAAAAATGCATTAAAAATGAATTGTTTACTGTGAAAATGACAATTGCAGTTTGGGAGTTAACCACAAGGGGGCGCTGAAGGGGTTAAGTGTGACCTCATGTGTGTTTCTAACTGTAGGGGGTGTGGCTGTAGGTGTGACGTCATTGATTGTGTTTCCCTATATAAGGGAACATATGATCAATGACGGCGCCACAGTGAAGAACGGGGAAGCTGTGTTTACACACAGCTCTCCCTGTTCTTCAGCTCCAGGGACCGATCGCGGGACTCCAGCGGCGATCGGGTCCACTGGTCCCGTGGTCACGGAGCTTCGGACCGGGTCGCAGGCGCGTGCCCGCGACCCACGGCTGGGCACTTAAAGAGGACGTACGTGTACGTGCTTGTGCCCAGCCGTGCCATTCTGCCGACGTATATGTGCAGTATAAGTCCTTAAGTGGTTAAAAACCTGTGCATGCTCAGAAGCAAGTTATGAGATGGGAGCGCTCGTTCTGGTAAAACTACTGTTCATAATGGAGTAAGCACATTCATCACGCTGTAACAGACAGAAAAGCGCAAATCGTCTTTTACTAACAGGAATTCAGATAAAGCAGCCCCAAGGGTGGCGTCATCCGCATGGAACTTCCCCTTTATAGTGCCGTCGTACGTGTTGTACGTCACCGCGCTTTGCTAGAGCATTTTTTAAAAACAACCATGTGTGGGCAACGTCGTTTTAATGATTAAGTTGGAAAAACTTAGTTTTTTTTCATGCCGAAAATCGTGCGTACGCGGCATTAGAAACGTGCTTCTCTATTATCCCGTGCACAAAAAAGTATTTTCTTGTGGCTTTCCCCAGGCACAGTTTTGCTAAAAGCTAAAGAGAAGAACATTATATTTTCTGAGACAAATCTTTATGTAGAGCAGGATATATTATTTAGGATGATAAAAATAACTACGTTAAAAAAAAAAGCAAAGCACAATATTTAACCACTTCGCATCCACAACAATTTATTTTTATTTTCCCACACATGTTAAAATCTGCATTTTTTTTCAAGAAAATGTCTTAAAACGCCTAAACACATATATTTTATGAAAGCAGAGACCCTGTAGAATATAATAGTGGTAGTTGCATTTTTTATTTTTATTTCGCACAATGTGTTTACAACTGTTTCTCAAATCGATATTGTCATGATAAAAATATACAAAAAAATGGGGATTATTTAAAGGCCAATAGATTTTGCAAAGTGCAGCTGCTCCAGGGCTTAGTAATGAGGTAAAGCTTCACTGTGCTAAGAATACCCAATCACCTGCAAGCAAATTAAAAAACTGAATTTTTGCTTGCACATGATTGGATGATGGAAGTCAGCAGTGCTTCTGCTCATTTACTAAGCTCTGAAACAACTGCACTTTGCAAAGTGCACAGTGTATTTGCCTTTAGTAAGTCAACCCCTATACAATCCTGATTATTTTTGAAGATATAAAGGATAGGGATGCATCAAATAAATAGATACACTGGGCTAGATTCAGGTAGCTTCGCGCATTGTTACGGCGGCGCAGCGTATCGTATTTACACTACGCCGCCATAAGTCAGAGAGGCAAGTGCTGTATTCACAAAGCACTTGCCTCCTAAGTTACGGCGACGTAGCGTAAATGGGGCCGGCGTAAGCGCGCCTAATTCAAATGTGGATGAGGGGGCGTGTTTAATGTTAATTATTGGTGACCCGACGTGATTGACGTTTTTCTTGAACGGCGCATGCGCCGTCCGTGGAATTTCCCAGTGCGCATTGCTCCAAAGTACGCCGCAAGGACGTCATTGGTTTCGACGTGAACGTAAATTACGTCCAGCCCCATTCACGGACGAGTTACGCAAACGACGTTAAATTTTCAAATTTTGACGCTGGATCGACGGCCATACTTAACATTGCGTACGCCTCCTAATAGCAGGAGTAACCTTACGCCGAAAAAGCCTATTGTAAACGACGTAAAAAAATAGCCCCGGGCGTACGTACATTTGTGAATCGGCGTATCTAGGTCATTTGCATATTCTGCACCGAAAACTACGGAAGCGCCACCTAGCGGCCAGCATAAATATGCAACTAAGATACGACGGCGTAAGAGACTTACGCCGCTCGTATCTTAGCCTAATTTAAAGCGGGGGTTCACCCTATGAACGGAATTTTTTTTTTTTTTTCTACTACCATAAAATCAGGCATTGTAGCTCGAGCTACAGTATGCCTGTCCCGATTTTTTTACCCCCGTACTCACCTTGTAATCGTTCATCGAAGATACTGGGGAATGGGCGTGCCTATGGAGACGGAGGATGATTGACGGCCGGCTCTGGCGCGTCACGCTTCTCCGGAAATAGCCGAAATAGGCTTGGCTCTTCACGGCGCCTGCGCATAGCCTGTGCGCAGGCGCCGTGAAGAGCCGAGACCTACTCCGGCTGTCTTTGGGGAGAGTGACGTGCCAGGGCCGGCCGTCAATCATCCTCCCTCTCCATAGGCACGCCCATTCCCCGCGGGAGCCGAAATCTACGATGTCCGATTACAAGGTGAGTCCGGGGTTAAAAAAATCGGGACAGGCATACTGTAGCTCGCGCTACAATGCCTGTCTCGATGGTAAAATCATGTGGGTTAGGGTGAACTACCGATTTAAGCGTATCTGGTTTCCAGAATACGCTTAAATTTACGACGGCGTAGATTGAGAGTTACGCGGGCGTAACTCTCTCTGAATCTAGCCCCAAATATGTAAAGTTTTAAAACTGCGTGTGTCTGTGAAATAACAAAAAAAAACGATGGCACACAAAAAGGGCTATTGGAAACACTTAAAAAGTCTTTAGAGGCTATCAAAGTAGAGTTCACAGTGAATGTCACATGTGTGGTGCAACAGCTGTACAATTTAAATTTGCATGTGCGCCCAAGGTGATGGGGTTACTTTTAAAAAAAAATATTTATTTTTATCATCATCTACATTTTTAATACTTTATTCAATTATTTTGCTTACTTTATTGCTATTACAAGTGTGTAACAATGCAAGGTTACAGATTCTCTTTATATTGAGATTAGGGTTTTTTTAGACCTCTAATGCCTCCCCTGCCTTTCAGTCCAGCCATTCAAGCACAGTACTGTGGAGGTACAGTTGTGCCTTCACGGAAATTGGTTGAAAAAAAAATGGTACAAAGCTCATGGATGCTGCAGCAGCAGCAATGAGACTGTTTTAAGCACTTAAGTTCCAGGCCATTTACAGTATAAATGTCCTGTGAACAGCATGTGGTTAATACACTGTTTTTCATGCAGCTTCCTTGCGTTATGGTATTTAGCAGCCCACTTTCCTATAGCTTTATCTGCTTTTTAAAATAAACTGTGCTACAGTAGAGCACATATGTGGAAGGTCTGAGGGGGTTGATGGGGGAGTGAAAAACCTGGTGCAGCTCTGCATGGTAACCAATCAGTTTCTAACATCAGCTTGTTCAATTAAGCTTTGACAAAATAATTTTAAAATGGAAGCCAATTGATTTCTTTGCAGAGTTGCACCAGATTTTGCACTCTCCAGTTTTAGTGAATCAACCCCTATGTGCATAATTGTATTAACCTCCCTGATGGTAATCCCGAGCGTGGCTCTGGGTTACATTTCAGTTCCATTAGTGGTAACACCGAGCCACATCGGGATTCCATTGCAGAATCCTGGTGCAGTGTACTTAGCTTGTCACCAGGATCCTGTGATGTCCCCCCGCTGTGTCTGCTCAACACATTGGGACGGAGCCTGGTGGCAAATTCAAAAAGTGGAAAAAACATAACACATACAGTAGACTGTAATCTTACAGATTACATTACTGTATCAAATCATTTCACATCCCTTTTGTCCCTAGTGCTTTGTCCAGTGCCCTGCATGCAGTTTTATATATTTTATATATACCGTATATATTAGAGTATAAGCTGACCCGAGTATAAGCCGAGGACCTAATTTTACCACAAAAAACTGGGAAAACGTATTGACTCGAGTATAAGCCGAGGGTGAGAATGCAACTGCCACTGTAAGTGGAAAAGAGGGTCAACTGCCCATTTGCACGCTTCACTGTGCCAACCTCACTGTGCCCATTGCAACTTCACTGTGCCAACTGTCACTGTGCCAATCCTCACTGTGCCCATCCTCACTGTGCATATTGTTACTGTGCCCGTCATCACTGTGCCCATTGTCACTGTGCTTGTACCTTAAATTGAGAGGCTGCGGGCGTCCATTCAATGTTTAAAAGTCACGGTCTCCTCCTGTTCCCTTCCGTGATGAGCGTTTCTCAGCTGACACAGTTCCGCCTATCACGGATGTTCTCTCATCTTCAGATTCAGTTTCCCAGCAGACACTGTGTTCAGTGTTCCGCCAATCACGGATGTCCGAGGATGAAAAGGCATCCATGATTGGCGGAACACTGAACACAGTGTCTGCTGGGATCGGTGAGGATGAGAGAACGTTTGTGATAGGCCTTTCTCAGCAGACAGAGTTCCGCCTATCACGGAAGGGACAAGAGGAGACCGCGAGTTTTAAGTGATGGACGCCCGCAGCCTCTCAATATTTCCAGGTACACTGACTCGAGTATAAGCCGAGGGGGGCATTTTCAGCCTAAAAAAAAGGGCTGAAAATCTCGGCTTATACTCGAGTATATACGGTATATATAAAGTGTCCCTTTACGTCTACCAGCTAGAAAAATTAGAACACTTGCAGAATTGAGCGATAGTGATCTGTGGAGAAATTTATTTTATTATTATTTATAGTTATTATTATTATTTAAGATTTTGTGTGTCAAACTTTGTCATACCCGGGATGTCTACTAGACTTTTGTTTGGACAGATTTGAGTGTGTTATTCCCAAGGATTACAGGCCTACAATATAAAACTCCAAATTTCTTTACAAAACAATCATAATCATACCGCCAGGGAGGCTACACAAGGCAATACAAAGAGCAACAATCATGCATGCAATGCAGTAACCTATAGCAACCAATACCAGCTTAAATATTGAACACCAGGGTTAACAGCAGCACCCTGTGATTCACTTAGCTGTAAAATAAGCCCAAAGTGAGACATAAACTGATCCTTATTTAAAAGATAACTTCACTTTTAACATAAACACAAAGTTGCGCTTCATCCCACACTACACTTCCAATGGCACCATAGACTTCAGGTCTGTGACTATTTCATATGAAGAAAGGGGCCAAACAGTCAGTCTGTTCCTGGGCATCCTGTATCCTCTTAGGGCTATACTACCAACAGGAAATTTGATGTATATTGCTGTTATTATTATTATAACACAGGATTTATATAGTGCCAGATGTTTGAATTTCACAAAATAAATGGGGACAACGCAGTTACAATACAATTCAAGACATGATGGTTAGGAGGACCCTACTTTTTTCAAAGACCTAAAGGATACTTTCCTTTAGAACATGTTACATCCATATTTAGAATGCAACATGTCCTAGCATCCCCTCCCTCACCCTCCCCAGCCACTGACATATTAATAATTGGGGCACCTGTGCGGAGCTCTGCTATGGTTTTGGCTGGTTTGCACACCATACACCAAAGAGCTGCATGTGGCTCTTGGGCTACAGGTTTGGCAGTTGGCACCAGAGGCCTAGAAAAAAAAAGAAGCTGGTAAGCTGCAATATATTACCCTCTTGCTGCCCACACACACATATTTAGCAGAAAAAAAAGTGGGCTTTGATGCCCACACACCACACATATGCTGGAAGGCCGGTGTTTCTTTGCTGAGAGAGAACACACTCACTGTGTGCTCCCAGAACAGAGAGAGAGAGAGCTGTAAGAGAGTTCTTAGTCCCCACTAATGTTTGGTAGCCATCATCAACACCCAATCATGTGACCACTGTGACAGCCAACCACAGAGTCTCGTGATCAGCTGATCTGTCCCACCCCCTGGCATTTAGAACATTTTAAAGGGCCACTGGGACAGACAGAAAAGGGTTAATATCACTTTTCCAGACTCGGTGCATCAAATAGTAAGCTCATTGCTTGCAGCAGAAGAGTGGCACAAAGATTTCAAAATACAAAATTTGGATCTGACTGTAAGAAAAGTGTTAGTTTATAATTACCTCCTGTAAACTGATCGCACAAAATATATGTAGCGAGGTCATCCTGTCAGAGCTTCATGACAGGTCATCCCGCTCGACTTGTGTTCAAATTGTAAATATGTTAGAACTTATTATGAAATTCTGCATTGCGGGGGTTGTGAGTAGCAGGAGATATGGACTCCATTGACTCTGAGGAGAAAACAGACTATGCCCCCTTGCAATGCCCCATACCCTTGGAGCATGCGACAACTCCACTCAGCCAGTCAGAATGGACATGGGAAGTTATTTAAAGAAAGGGAGGGGCCAACTTCGCTCTCTCGGGATCTGCACTTTCTCCTCTGCCGAGCTGCTGATACTCACCGTCGTGCTGTTAGGCCAGAAGCCTGGGCCTAACCACCGAGAGACCAACCATCCAGACAGAAGCAAGACCCCAACGTACCAGCCTGTGTTCCCGGAGATCGAAGAGGCAGCCCAGCTGACAACCGAAGCAGTGGAGCACCCTCGCCCGGGATTCCGTGTGCTGTGGGACAGTGTCTTACCAACGCATCCCTTGCTGAGGAGAAATCAGGCAGGTCGGCCTGTTGGATGAGAGAGCACATGCTCAACTTCTGACTCTCTGGTTATCATAGACACCCAGTTTAATTTCACAGGCCATGGACACATGTTCGGCTTATAGCCAGAGTTTAGAGGCCTAGTTAACTGTCACAGTATTTCACAAAAGTGACTGACGCTGACGAGCGATCATTTCACCAACGTTCTGCTACACTAGACATTCTGTTGTGTGGGGGTTTTCTTCTTTGACTATCACCCGTGGATTACAATCTTCTACGTGCACCACCCGGCCGCAACGCGAATATTGACTAATCTACAGAACCTCCCGCTAGGGGCGCTCGCGAGCATAGACTGACTTTTTTTTTTTAAACGGATGGTACCATTCCTAGGTTCAGAACATCACATTGATTCACATTAATTGCTGATTCTTGCAAGGGCCCTTGCGAATCAGATTGAGCTATTACTTATTGATTGCATTGTATCTGAGTCTTATGTTTGTCATTTCTAAGTTCCTATATAGTAAACTTACCCTTTATATTCAATCATATTCATTGTGTGGAGTATATTTCTTGTCTGGAGGGACCGTTCCATTATAGTAGGTAATTCTTGGTCATAATGTCTCAGCATGCTGTGTGCCTGCTATTGTGACTCCAGCCAGCAGGGGTCACAATATCTCGCTACTAGGGTTCTGATGTGTCAGGGGCGAGTTAAAATTAATTAAACAGGGGTGAACTGAGCCAGACAGAGTAGATCCCAAAATCAACCAGCGGCTCCTTCGGGGGTGAGCGCTACATATATTTTTATGCTTATGACGTGATCACACCAGGATTTCATCTTTTGGAGTTTCCATTTTAAAAATTATTTTAACTGTGAGGACATTTTCCAGCACAGATGGAGACTGCAAGTGTTCTGTAATTGTGCAGAGGTGTCATATAGCTGATTTGTTAGTAGGCTTCCTAATGTATAATATTACTACCGTAGCAGCTTTGCACTTCTATCCCTTCCTTCCTATCATTCCTCCGTGTCCATTTGTGATTGGGTATCAAGTTTCTAGCCTCAGATGTGATCATGCTTGCTCATCAATACACCATGACAGCTGCCTTTTGGTTTTTACACTTTCCATTGAAAGTCTTTGGTTTTGGTATCCTGCTAAGGTCTGAAACATCTCAGCCTCCCTCCCACTTTGACATTCTTCATTCACACGCAAAGAGGCCTCAGCATTGAATGAATTATCCTTTTACAGCCTTGAGAATACAGAGCTGCCTGGATGTCTGTGTTAGACATCTTAGGTAATTTTGTAGGTCAGACTTCACTATGGATTAAATTGTAACCAGGCAGAATACAGTATCAGTAGCTGCATCACAAGATAACATCTTCTACAAAACATCCACAAAAGTAATAGGGATGTCTTTATTGTAATATGTTGTTGGCTTTACAAAGTTTATGAAGCATAATAAATAATATACTTGTGATAGCAGACAAAGGGGTCAATTTACTAAAACTGGAGACAGCAAAATCAGGTGCAGCCCAGTTTTCTAGGTGGACCTTAACGGACGCTCCATGCAGGTCTATGGAACGACAGATGTCAACGGTGACATGTTCGCTGACATCCAATCCGCTCGGTTCTGCCAAAACCAGACGGATAGAAACCCTATTTTCCATCCGTCTGGCCGATCGGATCGGATGAAAACAGACAGGCGGTCCGTTTTCATCTGATCCCCCATAGAGGAGAGCGGATCACTGGCAGGTCTGTCTCTGCACAATGAGCAACGCAGTCTGTGAAAATGGACAGCTCCATGTGAAAGGGGCCTTACTATTCTTAAAATGTTTCCCTCCCCTACCTATCCTGCCTACCCTATATACAAAAAGAACTGTATAAAAAAGCAATTGAGAACTTACTGTATATACACAAGTATAAGCCAAGTTTTTCAGCACATCTTTTGTGTGCTGAAAATGCCCCCCTCAGCTTATACTACGAGTCACCTTTTTGTGCCTGATCTCCCGGACTTCGGGGACCCGGTACTGGCCGGCCGTAGGTCCCATGGACACTAAACATGTAGCCACACTCTTCCTCTACAAGTGTGCAAAGTTTGTTGTCTGGGGGACCTAAGGCTGGGGAGCACCGATTTTTCAAAGCTGGGCACCCTTTCCATAGACTCCCATGTTAAACGGTAATTTCTCCTGTAAATTTGGGGACCTGTTACTGACCAGTTGTAGGTCCCCTGGAACCGGAACTTGGCACAGATGTAGCCCCATTTCTCCTCTACAAGTGTGCAAAGTTTGTTGTCTGGAGGATCTACGACTGGGGAGCACCAATTTTTTAAAGCCGGGCACCCCTTCCATAGACTCCCATGTTAAACATCAGTCTAGTCATGGGCACAGTGAGGCATGGGCACAGTGAGGCATGGACACAGTGAGGCATGCACATGGACACAGTGAGGCAAAGTGAGGCATGCAGATGGCCACCCTAGACTTATACTCGAGTCAATAAGTTTTCCCATTTTTTTGTGGTAAAATTTGGAGCCTTGGCTTATATTCGGGTCGGCTTATACTCGAATATATACGGTACCTATTTTTAATGGTCTGGTCATGTGATTCTGCAGCTCTGGCTCCCCTGTGTCAGTGAATGGCTGTTGCAGGAGGGAGCGCCAACAATGGCTAAGCATATGATTTAAGCTGCCCTAGTTGGTTTTAAAAAACTGCAGCCTTATAAAATGTTCATTCATTTTATTGTCATACCTGTAGCAAAGTTGGGCTCTCCTGGAAGCCTGGCTGAAAAACTCCCAGTTAGCAATCCATATATCCTGCCTTGTTGCTAGGATGTTAAAACTACAGGAGCATTAATGAAAAAATACAAGATTATCATAATCTGTGCATTTGTGGGATGCTGGGCAAATCTACTGACTAACCTAAATTTGTTGGGGTTTTTGCCATTTGTGTTTCAAAAGAGTTTTCCCTTAACGTTCTGTCCTGTAGACATGGCTCACCAAAGGATTCTCAAGCGGACTAGTCTTTCCCTATATGTAGATCAATGCACAGGTCCTCTTTCCCATGGCAAATTCAACACTGTTGGATTGAATGATAATTATATGATCTCTAAAATAGCTACCCTGTAATAGCATATGCTTGCAATGAGTATCACACAAAGTATGCCAAGATCTGTTTCTTAGTTCCAGAAACATTAATGCATGTTAAAATATGCGATCACCATAGAGATCAATCTGGTACTGCTAGGAGTGCCACCATCACACAGCAAACCCTGCTGAACTGTCATATCCATCTATATATGTTAGGAATAACTTTAAAATTCATTTTAAAATGTTCTTCAAATCTGTAAGCACTAAATACAACAAAAATAGTCTTTGCGCTAGAAATGTTCAATCCAAAGTGATAACACGCTGACCAAGGAATCCCTCAGAATGCTTAATGTAAAACAATCTGGCCAGCACCATGCTCGATGCAGCTCAGTAAACAATGGGAAATTGATAACTGTGAAAACAAAAGGGAATACGAGCGCAGAGGCTCATGGTGCAATAACGTCTTTTATTGGATATAAAAGCATAAATTGGTGGTCTTTTGCGGTTGGAAAATATGCAAACTCAATAAAAATTGTCAGTTTTCAAAAAATCAATACACTCACAAGTGAAGGTGAATAAAGATCGTCAAACAGTTCCTCCAATAGAGAGCCTAAGCACAGATGTATCCCTCTCTAAAGGGCAAATGACAGAGCAAAGAGGCCATCAAAGGCATCACTGATCCTTTACAATTGCTTTAATTTCTAATGGATTAAATTGTATGTATAGCCTATCGGAAACACTGCGAGGAAGCATACACATGTCCGTTTTCCCGACCAAAGTTCTCCTGGCAGTTTTCCTGTCGTGAAAACTGCCCGTGTGTACAGGGGAAGAGGGACCGAGCCGGTTGCCGGTTTCCCCCTCGGTTTTCCCGGCATTTTTTTTTAACGTCGGGAAAACCGATCGTGTGTTCTAGGAATTACTCTCATGACGATTTCAAAATGTATTATTATACAGGATATATATATATATAATATAAATATATATATATATATATATATATATATATATATATATATATATATATATATATATATATTTTTTTTTTTTTTTTATTTAAAATGTATGACTTTCCTTAACTTTTTGCCTCAGGGAAAATGATCACAAGCACCAATAAAGGGATGAATCTCCCCAATGGGTTCATAGAATTTGACTTGGTTTAAGCCAGCCCTGTCTTATCCAAAACTAAAATAAAGAGTAAAAAGTATAAAAAAAAATTATTTGAGTGACATCCATTGCGATTTTGTTAAATGTCAAATATTCTCACATAAAACTTTTTCGTAGAACACCACGATCTGACTTCTAGTATTCTAAGAGAATGTTTTTAACCGTATGTTCTTCTTGATGGTTCTGTAATAAAAAAGTAAGGGAACATTGCAGTCACATTCCTAAATGAGGCGCTATAAGTCTCAGTGTAGCTCAAAGGTCAAACATAGCATAACTTGGTCCTTACAGCATAATGTGTACTTAACATAAAAACCTCCAGTCTTGATGAGTTTTTATTGACTGTGCCTGTGGCCAGTTGGGTTGCACAAACATGTTTAAATGGCCAGGAACAAACAATAACCACAGTGATGCCAAATCTGGGATGCAACTGTTTAAATCTAAGCTCTACAACCAAAGGTAGAGTTAACACTCACTCATTCTGATGACTGTCATTAGTCCATTCTGCAGATATTACATTTTCATCCATTCCCTTTGTAGATCGCTGATACATTCCCCCCGCAAGTGACAGTAATGCTGACTGTCATTATCCTGTCCCTCCCGATTAAGACACAGGCTGGCAGCTTAACCTTTTCCTTACCAAATTATTCTACTGTATGCATAATGTAACAAGAAAATGCAACTCAATATAAATTGAAAAAGACTTGTAGTGCCTCTGTCCTTTCACTGCTGTAATAGATAGTGTCACTTACTACTCTGCTTCACCTTCACTGAAAAAAAAAAAAAAACATTTATTGGAGCAATCCTAAAATTTGATGGCTGCATGAGCTTTCTTTATTAATTTTTTTACGTTTTTTTTTACTTTATTTTTCCTGTCAGTCCTGCTAGTAAGTGTTGTTTTTCAACTTACTTTAACAGACCAATCTGTCTAGTGAAAGCAGCAGTTAGAGGATTGAGATAAACCATTTAACACTGATGGGGCACCTGCAATGATCAGATTTTATTCATTTGTGTAAAACGTTCCTTTTATTAAAACAGGTCACAAAAAATACATGTCACAGCAAAAAATAGAACAGAAGCTGACGCGTTTCACACTGTAGCTCAGTGCTTATTCATACTTAGTGCACATAACAAGTGGATATCACATATATACTCTACCTCACTGGTCACATGGCCAGTGAAATAACAATGATTGGAGACCTAGAGAACGAGCGGTTAATCAGTGTCTCCTGTGAACACAGGTGTATCCAAGCATGTGATTGAAAAACCCCCACACACCTACTGCATACCTGCATATATTGTTTTTCATGTTATGATGTAGTATGTGTTTTAAACCTAACATGTTGTGTGAATATTGTGAATTGATCTTATGTGTTTGAATTTCAAGTAGATTAAGTGATCTATACTCATATTGTGTGACATGTTGATGAATGTGATAACAAATATGAGAAATAAGGTGTATGAGTATGACCATGAAAAATGTGTGTGTTGATTGTATATGTTGGACAGTACTCATGTGCATTATTAATATATATAAGTGTGTGTGTGAATTGACCAATGAAAAACAAAAAACAAAATATGGTGAATACAGAAGTGTAAAAAATTTAAAACATATGCATAGGGTAAACAAAGGAATGTTTTTGTACAAATAATTGTACGGAATCCCTGAGTAAAAAAAAATGTGTTAATAACAGTGCAAAGAAATATTGAAAATAAAATAGAATAAATAAAAATTGCTAAAGATTGAAATTTAGAGAAAGAATAAAATAGTGTGTGAATGGTATGTTATTAGATTAAATACAATTGAATTTAATTGGATTTTACTTATAATTATAAAGCGTCTCGTCGTAAATCCAAGTGATCAATAGTCACTGATATACAGGGACATATTTAAGGAGACTGCAATAAATGTATGCATAATAACATAAGCGTACCCGTAATGTTATGTTTATTTGGTGAAACTGTCATAATGTCATATCTAGTCTCTATATCGTAAGCGTAAGCCGGAGGCATGTAAAAAATGATAATAGTACGCCAATATATGACAATATAAAAAAAAAGAGATAGCACATTTGTCACGCTGTAACAGTCTGAAAAGTGCAAATCGTCTCTTACCAAACTTTTACTTAACACGCAGTAACATGAGATTAGCAAAAGCAGCCCCAAGGGTTGTGCCAGTGGAATCGAATTTCCCCTGCCATTGTATGTGTTGTACGTCACCGCGTTTGAGAACGAGGAGATTTGGTCTTGACAGTGTGTACGCAAAGAAAGCTTGTTGAGTTCCTCGACAAGCCTAACAAGGAACTCGTCGAGAAAAACGATGTGTCTTTTCCGACGAGTTCCTCGGGCGTGTGTACGAGGCCTAAGAAAATCATTTTAGGGTCCAAGGTGCCTAGTCTATGGACCTTGGGCACTATAGCAGGTGATAAAGAGTAGACAACGCTGGTCAAGAAAAAAAATATGATAAATATAGTGTAGCGTGACCACAAACCCATAAATCAAGTCCAAATATTGACAAAATTCCACCTTAGTGCAACTTTCAGTGACAGTTCATTTATATCCAGTGACTTCAGTGATTACCACCTCTAGTTGGAATGCCTGCTGACCTCCCTAAGTTGACCCCACTACAAAGTCACATGAGCCTGTAGTAATATCTCTCAGGATGCCTCGGGGAAACCCTTTCTCCTCCTGGTGTTCCTGAACAAGACAGACCTCCTCCCGGGTTCTCAAGATATGGACCACACTACAGAGTAACACACGCTGGTCAAGACTTTGCTTTTGCTGAAATACTTTTTTGGTCATACCTTGCTACATGACGGCAGCTGAATTGTTTTTGTATGACATTTTATCTGTGATTTTGGGTTCCCTACTTTCAGGCCGTGACAATGGTGGGCAATTTCTTTTAGCACATACGTTTTTTCGTGCTGAAAGGATTTGCAAGGTAATTATACAGAGTAATTATACTGCTGCAGATTCTGTTTGCTCCCTAATTAACAAAGCACATCACTTTTCGTAGTATGTCTGAGAAGGTGAAAGCTGTTGTAACAATGAAGAGGTTAACTTGCGCTGACATCTTGTGATGAGCTGAGCGTCTATGGCAAAAAGCCAACTCTAATACCTACTTATCAAATGCACAGCATGTGCTGCCTGCTTCATTAGCCTGCAACCTCCCTCCTGTCAAGAGGCTAAGTAAGGTGCTGAGTTTTGATTGGCTCAATGAGGGACCTGTAACCATATGTCAGCTAGTCGGGACCCTGGGATCACAGCTAGTGATGATGCATTAACTCTTGCTTTCAAACAGAAGGGAGGTAGGCTCTAGCGTACTCGGTAGAACCTCTCACATCACAACTGCTTTAGGAGAAAGAGAAACATGTGCCATAAAGATACTTTTAATAATAATTTTTAAATGTATATAATATATTACTATCTAGAAAGTTATCTTGTTTACCAATTTAGATACATAATTGTTGAATAGAACTATCCATGTTCATGTCTTTCTGTGATAACTGTAGTTACCAATGGTCTTGGGTTTCCTAGGGCTCTGAACGCAAACACAGTAAATCTTTGCGAGCATAATTTGTTCCAGAAACGTGCTTGTGATCCAAAATCAAAGCAAATTTCCCCATAAGATATAATGGAAACTCAGATGATTTGTCCTTCAGTCTATAGTCCATATAAAAACAAAGTGACTTCAAGGCAACTTCATGGAATTTCTGGGTAATCTTCCTGTAAAGTCAGATCCAAATCACATTAATTAAGATAAGGACCCGACTTACGGCTTATGCACACTGCAGCTAAAAAAAAAACTCATTCGAGCTTCTTTGAGCTTTTTTGAGCATTACCGTTTTTTTTTTTCCCTCACAAACCCTCCTTAAAGTCTATGGGCACAAGTCGGATAAAAGTTGCCTTGAAGTAGTACAGGAAACTTTTCTAAAGTCAGAGTGACTTCAGTAGTGCTAATTGAGACAGCTCTCTTTGACTAAAATGGGATGTGACCCTACTCGTATTGCAAGACCTCGCTTGTTTAAGGTAAAATTTATAAAAAAAATGCTCGTCTTGTAAAACACTTGCAGACAAATGCCGCGTACACACGATGGACCGTTTTCATCGGACCAAACCGATTGTGTGTGGGCCCCATCGGTTATTTATCCATAGGTTAAAAAAAAAGCAATCTTGTTTTAAATTTAACCGATGGATACCTAACCGATAGAAAAAAACGATCGTTAGTAGGCACGACCATCGGTTAAAAATCCAGGCATACTCAGAATCAAGTCGTCGCATGCTTGGAAGCATTGAACTTCGTTTTTTTCAGCACGTCGTTGTGTTTTACGTCACCGCGTTCTGACACGATCGTTTTTTTAACCAATGGTGTGTAGGCACGACTGACCATCAGTCAGCTTCATCGGTTAACCGATGAAAACAGTCCATCAGACAGTTCTCATTGGATGGACCGATCGTGTGTACGCGGCATTAGTTACTTGCAATCCAAGGTTTTACTGTAGTCTGATGATCATTCTTGTTTTTATTTTTTTTGCCGCATTAGGTTAGCCTGTTGCATTGTTTTTGCACATTGCTAAAGTGCTCTAGGTGGGGATGCAAAAATGTAATACCTATAAGGCACCCATACCACAAATGAGTACACTGGGGCTTATTTACGAAAGGCAAATCCTCTTTGCACTGCAAGTGCGCTTGGAAGTGCAGTCGCTGTAGATCTGAGAAGAAGATCTGAAACAAGGGGAAGCTCTGCTGATTTTATCATCTAATCATGTGCAAGCTAAAATGCTGTTTTTTTTCCTCTTGCATGTCCCCCTGTCTACAGCGACTGCACTTCCAAGTGCACTTGTAGTGAAAAGTGGATTTGCCTTTCGTAAATAACCCCCACTGTATCACCCTATGATAAGTCTTTAGGTAAAGAGGTACATAAATGATGCAGATGAGCGTAATTTACAACATGCAACTTCTCATAAACAGGTACGCATAAACAGTGTACAATACAAAAGACAGACATTAAAAGGTTCAACAAAACCACCACATCAGCAAAGCAAATATAATAAAGTCAAAAAGACATTTCCCTGGGGTAATCTCGGCAGTAGTCCATAGTAATGTACAGTAGTCTGTATAGTGCTACAATTGTTCAGATGCCACTGATTTCCAGAAAACAGAGGTTTTTTTTGCTTTATACCCTTATGCCGCGTACACACCATCACTTTATGTGATGGAAAAAAATTACGTTTTTAAAAACGTCACTTTAATTGACTGTGTGTGGGGGAAAACGTCGTTTTATGTCTTGTAAAAAACGACCAAAAAAAATTGAAGCATGCTTCAATTTTATGTGTCGTTTTTCAAAAGTGCACTTTTTACTTCACAGAAATTGACCGTGTGTAGCAAAAAACGTCGTTTTCTAAGACGTTTTTTCATCCACGCATGCCCAGAAGCTACTTATGAAGCAAGCTTCAATGGTAAAACGTGGTGGAACGTAACCTCACTTTGCAAGATCATTGTGAGAAAACGATGGTGTGTAGGCAACTTCGTCTTTGAAAATTGATGTTTCAAAAACGTCATTTTTTACTTCACAGAAAGTGTCGTTTTTTTTCATCACATAAAGTGATGGGGCATAAGTATCAGAGGCACAAAAACAAACATCATAAAAATTAAGAAAATCTTGTACAAGTAAAGTGTATTGCATTTTTTTAGTTAACTGAATGTGACTGACAAACAAGGACCAGATGTCTTGACTTCTCTGGGTGAAAATGTAAAAATAAACCACATGTGTTTGCAAGCAGCTGTAACACACTGTGGGAAAAGAACGACATAAGGAAATCCAGCAGGAGCTAACAAACACCAACGGCAAGCCTAGTGTCAGATATGTGTGAGCTTCTCAGCCAAATAACTAGAAATGGAGAAAAACCTATGAATAGTGTTAAACATTTGATTCATGCCAGTCAGGATTTAGGGGTTAGATCCATTCTTCCCACTTGCTCACTGGGATTGCCAGGCTGGATAGTATCACACATTACAGATGACAGGAAGAGTGTGGACACATTTCAGTACAGGAACAGATATAGGAGATTTGGGTCAATCCCAAGCTTGCTCCAACAACCCAGTGTATCAGTAATAAAAGTTACATTTTTATTGTGCATATTTCGAAAAAAAGATCCTGACATTGCTGTTAGTTGTTGGGATTTTAGACTTTTAGTAGGGTTGATTTACTGAAACTGGAGAGTGCAAAATCTGGTGCAGCTCTGCATGGTTGCCAATCAGTTCCTAACTTCAGATTATTAAAGCAGAGGTCCCGCGAATATTTTTTTTTTAAAAGCCAGCAGCTACAAATACTGCACCTACTGACTTTTAATAAATAGACACTTACCTGTCCAGGGTGCCCGCGATGTCGCAGCAGAAGACGAGCCCCCGCTGCCAACCTCGTTGAGGGGAACCGGAAAGTGAAGCCTTGCGGCTTCACTGCCCAGTTCCCTACTGCACAGCTTGTATTATACAGGCATCTGCACCCCCTCCCCCCTGAAAGGTGCCAAATGTGAGGGGGGGGGGTTCCGAAAAGCGGAAGTTCCATTTTTTGGGTGGAACTCCACTTTAAACTAAGCTTTGACAAAAAAAAAAAAAAAAGGAAGCCGATTGGTTTCAGTGCACATTTGAACCAGATTTTGCACTCTCCGGGTCAGATCCTCAAAACGGATAAGCCGGCGTATCTACTGATACGCCGTTGTATCCTTGTTTCTACCTTTGGAACTGATCCACAGAATCCGTTTCCAAGAGATAGACAGAAGGTCCGGCATGTGTAAGAGACTTACACTGCCGGATCTTAGGATGCAGTACCGCATCCGCCGCTGGGGGCATTTTGCGTCGAAATGCCGCCTCGGGTATGCAAATTAGCACTTACGGAGATCCACGAAGCTTTTCAGCTTCGTTTTTTCTCCGTAAGTTTTAAGTTGCATGTGTAAAATTAGGGCTGCTTTTACAAAGTGTAAACTGTTTACACCTTGTAAAAGCAGACCCTTCTGTCCAGCGACGCTTTTTTTTTTTTGTTCTAAATTTTTTTTTTCCGCCGTATCTTTTTTTTTTCCCCGACGCAACTTTATTGACCCGTCGCGATCCACAAAGCTTGGCGTAACGTAATTTTGCGCTATGCACGTTGGGAAAATGACGTCAGGAGCATGCGCAGTACGGCCGGCGCGGGAGTGCGCCTAATTTAAATGGGAATCGCCCCCATTTGAAGAGGAACGCCTTGCGCCGGCGGAATTTAAGTTACACAGCTGAAAATTTCTAGGTAAGTGCTTTGTGGATCGGGCACTTAGGTAGAAATTTTAAGGCAGTGTAACTTAAATGGGAATTTCTACGTTACACCGGCTCTTTGTGGATCTGGCCCTCCATTTTTAGGAAATAAACTCCATGGATTGACCTGTGTGTATAACTCATACTCCCATACATACTACTTTAACTATGAAGTTACAATCAATTTAATATAATTTGGTAAAATGTAAGCATCTTCACCCAGAAAGAACAATTGTAATTTGGCACTGAAATTGCATTACAGTCCATATAAAAGTTAGAGGCGGAAGTTTAGTTGCCACTTATTAAATGCCATAGCAGTGGCAAAAGCATGGAGTTGTGCCTTTGTCAAATCAGTCATGAAATACTAGTATGTTCTTTAATCTCAGGCACTGTAGTTTGATTTTGATGCCGGGCATCAGTTAATCTTTCTCCTCAACTATGGAAGCACTTTTCCTCAATTGTTAGAGGTAAATCTATGGTCAGATTGCCATGTAGCATCTGATTACTACTGAATATAATGCATTGGATGTTAGGTCAGATGACGAAGCAAAACCAGCTCAGGGTGTCTAGGAGTAGACATAAAGGGAGTAAGGAGGAGTATGAAGAGTTTTGACCTGAGATGTAGATTTATAGACTAATGCCCTGTACACACGATCGGTTCATCCGATGAAAACGGTCTGATGGATTTTTTCATCAGATATCCAATGAAGCAGACTTTCATCAGTCTTGCCTACACACCATCAGTTAAGAAACCGATCGTGTCAGAACGCGGTGACGTAAAACACGAAGACGTGCTAAGAAAAATAAAGTTCAATGCTTCCACGCATGCGTCGACTTGATTCTGAGCATGCATGGATTTTTAACCGATGGATTTCCCCACAGACGATCGTTTTTTTAACCATCAGATCATTTTAAAACAGGTTCTAAGTTTTTTCACCGATGGGGAAAAAAACTGATGGGGCCCACACACGATCAAAACGGACCGTTTTCATCAGACGAACCGATCGTGTGTACGCGGCATTGCTCTGTCACTGTTAATGCTGTGGTTTGTGCTTCTCGCTATCAGGTTGTCAGTAACTTTATGCCCTGTACACACAATCGTTTTTTTCATCGGGATGAACTCAGATGGGTTTTTCAGACGGAAGCTGTTTTGCATACACACGGTCACACCAAATTCAGGCCGTCAAAAACCCGGTGGCATACAACATGTACGACGAGCCAAGAAACATTAAGTTCAATGCTTCCGAGCATGTGTCGACTTGATTCTGAGCATGCATGTTTTTTTCTCCGTCGGAGTTCCCTACAGACGTACGGAATTTCCGATAGAAATTTTTTCAGTCGAACATGTTCACTTTCTAAGTCCATCGGAATTTCCGACGGAAAAGTCCGATGGGGCACACACATGGTCGGAATATCAGATGAAAAAATTCCATCTGACTTTTTTCATCGAAAATTTCAATCGTGTGTACGAGGCATAAGAGTTCTTTAAACTTTAAGATTTTGCAGGGCACGGATACCTAAACCCTTTTAAGACCCAACAGTCTACATTAAAAAAAGATATATTCATTACTCATCATTTTTTTTTTTTAAGTGATACTAACGTTTTTTATTTTATTTTTTAAATAACAAATATGTTTATACTTACCTGCTCTGTGCAGTGGTTTTGCACAGAGAAGCCCTGTTTCTACTCTTTGCAGGTCCCTATTCTATGCTCCTGACCCCTCTCTGCTGTTGAGTGTCCCCACAGCAAGCAGCTTGTTATGGGGGCACCCGAGCCAAGCTGCAATTCTGTGTGCCCATTCAGACATGGAGCTATGGCTTGGCCCCGCCCCTCTCTCTTCTCATTGGGTCACTGACAGCAGTGGGAGTCAATGGCGCTTCTCAGCCAATAAGGAGGGAGAGACCCGGACAGCCGAGTCTCTCATACAAAATCGCTGGATCAAGATGGACTTCTGCCTTTACAACCACTTTAACATTTTGTTTATTTCTCTTTATGTGGTGTAATTTATTTGTTACCTTTTACTGTTTTGCCATTTGTTAATTGCCTCCTATTCAAGTAATGCATCTAATAAGAAGGAGAAAAAAAATAAAAAAAATGTATAAAATAACGGAAACCCTGCAAAGACTGATTACTGAACAGTGACAAATATTTTATTGTGCTATTATTTTTTTTTTCATTGTTTTACAAATTAAAGCAAAATCAAGGCTAGATCAAGGCCCCCGGCCAACCTACTCTAATTCCCTAACAACACATCACTGCTAAGAGCTGGAACACAATTCACATTTTTAGAACAGTTTTTCTTTCCACTATACATATACAGGGCCAGATCCACATACATGTAGAACGGCGCAGCGTATCAGAGATACACTACGCCGCCGTACTTTACCTGGCGCATTTTCAAATCCTCAGCGAGTTTGCGCCGTAAGTTACGGCGGCGTAGTGTATTTCTGGCAGTGTATTTCAAATTGGGCGGGTTGGGGGCGGATTTAATTTAAATGAAGCGCGTCCCCGCGCCAAATGAAATGCGCATGCGTCCTTCCTAAATTTCCCGCCATGTATTGCGCTAAATGACGTTGCAACAACGTCATTTTTTTAACTTAGACGTGAGTTACGTCCATCCCTATTCACGGACGACTTACGCAAAAAAAATTAAAATTTCAAATTTCGACGCGGGAACGACGGCCATACTTAACATGGCAATTCTACGTATACGCCGAAAAATACCAGCTTTAACTATACGCCGGAAAAAGCCGACTACAGACGACGTTCGAAAATGCGACGGCCGCGCGTATGTTCGTGGATCATCGTAAATCGCTAATTTACGACGCCGAAGTATTGCATCTTAGATCCGAAGGCGTACGAAGACGTACACCTGTCGGATCTAACCCAGAAGCCGTCGTATCTTGTTTTGAGGATTCAAAACAACGATACGACGCGGGAAATTTGAAAGTACACCGGCGTATCAGTAGATACGCCTCCGTACTTCGTCTGTGGATCTGGCCCACAGTATCTGGACCCGTTAATGGCCCTGAAAATATTTTCACTTACTGAAAAAAAGCTAAAAAAAAAAAAGGAAGATGGTGATGGAAATATCTGTGTGCAAAAAAAAAAAAACATGAGTCTTTGATTATTTGCAGCACACATACAACTTCACGTGCTTCTGGAAAGTATTAATACTTTACAAGTTTCTTTCATGTGCTATTTTATTTGTACTAATCTCCTCTACCAACAAGATCTGTGAAAATGTTATTACTGTTTTAACAGAGCTGCTCGGGTTCAGTGTTCTCACTTCAAAAGGTCTCACATTTCTGTAGAAATAAAAATTATACAAGTTTTTAAAATATATAGCTGCCTATTTTAATTTTCCATCTCTGTGGCAACAAGGCTGGGCATACTGGTAAGGTAAGTGACCTACATTTTGTTTCTGCAAACACTAAAAAAAAAAGTAATAAGAAATTGGGTTACTGGCAAATTGTGATAGTAAACTGTAATTCTAAGCAATTCAAACTTTTGTAAGCAGTCCTACTGTCTGCAATATAAGTCTTGTTCTGCCCTTACTGAATATTTAATGCTTTTGTTTAAATAATTTTAGGTAAGGGATGGTTTGACTACAGTACAAGATGAATGGTTTATTATTCAAGTATTTTAATGGCTTTCAGTAATTTATTTTTGTATTTTAAGCCAGTTTTACATGTCCTTTTTGTTTTAGTATTTACATACAAAATAGGCAATATTTCATTTTTATGTGTTTAAAAAAAAAAAGAAGAAAGTGTATTTTTTTTCACCAACTATAGTCATTTATAAAAACCATTACATATTACCTTTAAAGTGGTTACAAACTTCAGACAGGAAATATGAACATATCCCTCTATAGTTGTGTAGTTATCTCAATCCATGGCAGGAAGTGTAATTACTCTCTGCTACCTCATTCCTGTGCTATCAGCATGAATCACTTCTGACAAGGTTTCCTGCCACCAACAGATAACATGTGACAGGGGAGGGATCTCCAGCACACAGCCTATGATTGATAGCCTCAGCCCTGTTTGTGTGTGTTACGTGAAGGGTGGTTTGTCTTTTCCCTCGGATCAGCTCTCCTCTGCAGAGTGTAACTTCAGCCTTCTGCTTCCTAGAAGCTCAGACAAATTGTATAAATTCTGCATTTTGAACAGCTGTACAGAAGAGAAGATTGCAGATAAGCATGTACAACCTAAATAGGAGGATTTGTTTAATCTCTGTGTATCACCTGAGGCCGGTTACTTCACTGGGTATGTGTCAGGCCTCGTACACACGACCGAGTTACTCTGCAAAAACCAGCAAGAACCTTGCTGGGAGATATTTTTTTGCCGAGGAAATCGGTTGTGTGTACATTTTCGTCGAGGAAACTGTCGAGAAACTCGACGAGCCAAAAAGAGAGCATGTTCTCTATTTCCTCGACGGGAATGGAGAAAATTGGCTTGTCGAGTTTCTCGACAGCTTAACAAGGAACTCGACGAGGAAAACAATGTGTTTCGCTCGTCGAGTTCCTCGGTCGTGTGTACGAGGCTTCAGGGTTTCTCATACTGCACAACCTAAAGCTGCACAACTGGCAACTAAATCTGTCGGGGTAATGTTGTACCTTATCAATACAAGGCCCATTGCCAACTGGAATTTAGATGAGAAATAACTTGAAGCCCAAATGTATCCAATAAAACCCAAGTGCAAACCTGTTTGCCGTGTATTTCTGACACACTAATACTGTATACCAAAATATTGTCCAAAAAATCAAGCATAGTACGCAAAAACATATATTGCCCCAAGCAGCGAACTAAGTATTTACTCTATGTATAGAACTGTAATATGATAGTGACTTGTAAGTAGTCAGATGGTAGGGTGGGAAAGTGCCTAACAGGCATCTTGCTAGAATATATTGCCATTGATCAGCACTTAGCAGTATCAATTTTCACCATTAGCAGCCTGACAAAGACAGATTTGGTTTCTTTTATGGATGCTTATTGTTACACATTGACTTTTTATAGGTCAGCAAAAAACAAGTACTGAAGACAGAATGTACTGAATATTTTAAATTTATATTTGATTTTCAACCTAAAACTTTTTTATTAATTAATTTTAACCAAAACAGTTTCCCATCTAGCCAGATCTCTCTCTCTCTCTCTCTCTCTCTCTCTCTCTCTCTCTCTCTCTCTCTCTATCTCCCCCAATGAGTCATAGCATTGACCAGTTGCTTATAGGACAGGCTAGTTTTAACTTTTTCTTATAAGTCTAGGTTCACACTTGTGCAGCCCATTTATTTGGATGGAATTGGATTTGGAAATGCGGGAAAAAGTCTGACCCTTTTTAAAAATGCAGCCAAACAGAACCACATGGCACCCAAAGATACTTTGTGTTTTCCCATGGGTTGGGGTGCCAGTAACATTTAGGCTGGGTTCACACTAGAGCACAGAGCGGCTCACAGCAGGCGGTTCGATGCTTCTCCATTCACTGGTTCAGGTCCGATTTCAGCCTGAATTTTTGGCTGAATTCGGACCAAAAGATGCACAGGACTCCTGTGCAATTTGCATTGGAGCTGCTCCGGAGATGTGTGAACCGGCTCCATAGAGAGCCGGTCACAATCTCCTGCTGTGCGAATTGGCATCCAATTCACAATAGTGTGAACCCAGCCTCAAAGAGAAGACATTTTGACTACAGGTCAGGAACATGTGTGATTACGCATGGGTTCCCGACCCACACAAGTGTCACTGCAGCCTAAATAGTGGTTGTAATGTTCTCTTTCACTGCTGGCCACTAGGAATGGATGTAGCATGAAAGCAAGGTTCTGTGGACCTTGGATACTGAATTTTGTGGCACCTCTTTTGCTACTGTATTCTCAGGCACCTCTCCTCCTTTTGTCCACACTGCATTTTCTGGCACCTGTCCTCCATCTACACAATGACCTTGGGCACCTGTCCCTCTATTATTTTACCCCCACCCTCAAGTCTCCCTCACTGTCAAAACCCTGAACATACCTGTTCCTGTTCACAAAGTACTATACACTCTCTGATTCCACATGTTTTGTATGGTAATTTTGCTTAGAGCCCTGTGGCTTCTGCTTTGTCACTGCTTTTTTTCCTATTTCTTTAGTCCTAAGCATAATAAATAATAATAATAATAATAATAATAATAATAATAATAATAATAATAAAAACTATGTACAAAATCCATATACATCCCATTCAAATGTTAAAAGGTTCCAGAACTGATCCTGAGCTCAGTGCCTTGGGAGTCCATGATCTGGAACAATTTCTTTTCCAGTGAAACCTAAAGCTGGCCAAATTTGGGTCAAATCCTGTTGAATTAGCTGAAATTTGAGCTGTTGCTGGCCCAGGCAGCACCACCGTCCATTTTAAAATCAAAAGTGGAAAATTGTCAGATACAGTCCAGGTATTCGGGCAGCTGTGGGTATTGCGACTGTCTGAATGTAACAGCCAGCAGTGTGGATTTCTCCATCCATGCTCTTTTGACTTCTCTCAATTGATCAAGGTCTTTGACTTAGGCCGGCTATACACGGTTTGAATCTTGGCTGGGTCAGCAGGAACCAGCCGAGATTCAAACCATTAATGGGTTGCCTGAATGCACCAAGTTGATCAGCTATAGCCGCTAGAGATAATCATTGTCTTCTCCAAGCAGAGATGGCTTCCCCCGCCCCCCCACTGGGAGAAGATAATGACCCAGCAGGAGGGATTCCTGCATCAACACTGTCTGTGTTGATGGGGGAATCAAGCGAATTTTTCTCCGTGTATGGTTGGCCTTACTCTGTAGAGAAGTCAAGATCAGAACGACAGCCCTGGGACAGACTTGGATCCTGTACCTTTAAACACCATGTAAATGAGGTTATCTCCCATAGTTCTATTCTTACAAATACATTTTAAATATCAGACAAATGTGCAGTTATTTAAGTGAAAGCTGCATGGTAATATCTGCTCTCAATGATTACCCTAACTTTTCCACCAGAAAATGGATACAGCACTGTTTAACAGCTTTGGCACTTGTGGTGATCCAGCATGTAATCTCCTCCCCAGAAAATATAGTTATGCAAATGATTAAACTTGGAGGAGGTTAATTAAGCCCTTCAGACCGTATGTAAATCATGCACACAGCTCCACTGCTGTGACTCTGCAGGGCATGTCAGAACGTGTTCATCATCCCATTTCTGAGTAGATGTGCAGCTAAGACTTGCATTTGTTAAAGGCAATTTCAACAGTTACATGTGATATTCTCTGACTGCTACTGTGTGTGTGTGTGTGTGTACATATATATAATACTCACACCCACACACACACACACACATATGCAAACACACTCTTAGTACAGATTTCTCAATATACAGCACCAAATACTTGATACTACAGAGAATACCATTTTTATAGGAGTATAGTAAGTCAACTAAAAAGAGTCCAAAAGACTGGCTTGTCAAACGCATAAAAAAAAGAGAACAAAGGTGGAAGGTCCCTTGGATACAGATAGACATACAGTAACTCAGCTTCGAGACTAATTAGCCCAATCTGTAACAGTATGAAATCATGAAGCAGAACTAATTCAACTCTTGACTCCAAGGAAGGAAGGGTGCAATTTAAGTGTATTTAAAACTAAAACTTTTTTTATTTATTTTATGGCGTGTCGCTTTATTGTGATTTCCTTTCATTTATTGTCTTGTAGACACAATAAGAAGAAAACCTCTACTGAGTAATTTATCTTCTTTGTAGACATTTGTCAGGTGTTCCCATTTGAAAATTTCCTATGTAGTCTTCTGCTGACAACTCACAAGTAATTTTTTTCCTAATTTCCAGTACCAGTACAAGTGGTTTGCCAGGGTAAATCTCCTGAAAATTAAAAAAAATCCCATGAGGCATTCTAATCCCTCACTATCCTATCCAAGACAAAAATGTTTCGATACACTTTGCACATGTGACCCCACCTATGATGCAATTCCGTCATTCAGTCATTCACTCTATCTGTCTTTTACCACTTTAAGCTGGTCTGTAAATATGTTTGATAGCATGGTCTCCCTTTTTAGTCCCGTCTATCCACTTTTCTACCTCAGTTCAATTCATTCTCTTGATCATGTGACTTCCCTTTATACCTCTGCTTCATTTGCTCATTCATTAAGCCATTGGCTGAGAGATGGTTGGATGACGTCACAATCTCTGACTCAGCTAATCAGAGGAAACTTTGAATTTATTCATAGAAGGCAAAGCTCCCTGTGAAAGGCTGAGGTCAGTCCCACTTGATTTTGTTCTGGGAGTGAAAAGGGAAGTTTCCTTCCCACTTCCAGCACACAGTGGTGTATACTGTATGTAGCTGAGACTAACTATACTTTCAAATAATTGAATCCTAATGACACCCCTCTCTGTTTTATCTAAACACCCTTGCATCTTCATCAGCGAATGATGCAGTTGGCACTCTCAGAGAAGCCTCCGTGCAGGCTTACATGTACTCAACATTCAGGGCTATGAAGAACACAGTGCCCCTGGCACTCTTCCCATTGACATTGCATCTCCCTGCCACCCAAAACCCCTACCAATGCACCTCTGACTCTGAACCTTCCTGCCATCAGCCCCCCAGGTACTGCACCCCAACACCCAGACACTGCACTTTTCTGGCAGCCAACAACTCTGCCACTGCATACTTCACTACTGCTCTTTCTGTTCCTGCTCCCCTCTCATCACTTTAAAGTAATATGCAGAGAGGAGGAAAGGTGGAGCATGGAGTTTCTGGGCTTACTAAGCACTTCCTCTTGCTTTTGGTGACATCTCTTTCCCAGTGCAGCCTGTAGAGGCCAGTTGGTCCTCTGGGGAGTGCCAAGAATGGGAGGACGTCACATGATGCCCTCCCAGAACAAGAGCAGTCCCGCCCCTCCGTAATTTTGCAATAGAGCAGGCGAGAAGCAGTTAAAAGTACTGAAGGCAAAACTTGAGTGGAGAGAAATTAAAAACGTCAGGTTTTTATTGCTGTCTGCCTCCCTTTTAGGAAGATTCACCCTCTCTGTTTGACCTTGTGACTGTTATCATAGAAAGTGAAAGATAATCCCAAATATTGACTGGTCACCAGAACAGGAATAGAGGGACAATTGTTTTCTGGTGACCATGGTGCCTACCAGGAATTTCCCTCACTTTAGAGGAATGACCTTTTACTTCTTCAGGAAGTGAAGGGAAATCTCCTTAATGGGACACAGATGGAAAAAAAAACGACAGGGGTTATAACCCTCCCTTACTCTATCCAAAAATGAAAAAAGTTTTACCTTCAGTTCTACTTTGCGAATTCCAAAATTCACATTTATTATTTATTGCTTTTATTTCCAAGATAAGTGTTTTATTTGAAATTCAATATCCTTATTTATCGCTCTTCCCGCCTAAACTACTGAACTTTCTATATTATTATTTATTTATTTTTTACTTTTTATTTGTGTTATCCATCTTACAGACAATTACCAATTTGTTTAATACAATACATCAATCAAATAAACAACAATCAAATCTACACCAAATCAAATATACAGCATTATTCACGATTGATATAAATGTATGAGCAGCCCTACCGGATTGTCCAATAGTCATTAACTCATCAAAACTTAAACCATAATTTAAAGAGACAATCTGCGTTCTGAACTTGATTAATCATTTCCGTCCTAAATGCCCGGGTAACATACCACCTTTATAATATAAAAACAAAACTAAAAAAGAAGGGGAGAGAAAAAAAAGGGGGATAAGTACAAGTCCAACAGACATTCCCTTCCCGCCCCCTATTTAATGACCCCAAGGCGCAAAAAGAGCCCCTCCTTCCTTCGAGAATTTAAATATATTCCATTGAGCCCAAGTTTCGGAGTACATCTCATACCGACCTTGAGCAGATAATAGCAAGTCCTCTAACCTATTTACCTCTTCAATTCTTGTGAGCGATAACGAAATTATGGGAGGCTTCGTGTCTCTCCACTGCCTCTCCACTTCCTGAGAGAAAAAGGGAAGCCAAATATTGAGATGTTGTTATAACCCAACCACCTCCTCCATTACTTTCAATTCAATTCTTGTGAGCCATAACGAAATCGTGGGAGGCCTCGTGTCTCTCCACTGCCGTGTAATGCACGATCTAGCAGTATTGATAAAATGACGCAGAATCGATTTACCAGGTATGTTCGAATCATGTAGCAGAAATATAGCCGAATCTTCAGGAAGGATATGTTCAGAAAATTTCTGACATATCCGATGTACCTCCTTCCAAAAATATATATTATTGTTTTTAACATGCAATCTTTATGTCAGACTGGAACTAAGGGGGAACTCAATTTTTCTTCATGTATTCTTCTTTTACAATAAGTCTAGGATTTAACAGACCAAAATGGAGCAAATAAGAAAAGTTAATTGTCAGGTTTTACAAAAACTTTAAAAGGCATACAATGCATCTGGTGCTTTATGTAAAAGTGATGTGGGAATGTCCTGCATTAGCAGTTGTTCTGTTCCATCACAAAAGACATGGAATGTTCTGTCCATGTGTTTAGCTTTCTCAGTTGTAAAGAACATTCTCATCCACCACACATCAGAACAGGTGCACGTAGACTTGAAAGAATCTAAACATAGACACCACAATTCCTTTCCCACAATCTCTTTGTTGTCTGCTGACCGTTGAGGTGAAACTAGTCTAACGTTATGCTTTTAACTTGTGTGTACTAGCAGAGTTTGTTATTTTTTTATTTTATTTAATGTGAGTCCAAGACTTTTCTGTGCTAGTTTATCTTTCTCTGTCATTGTTTGCCCATTACCCTAACATAAATTGTCACTTTAAAGATAAAGCTCACAAGTACACAGCTTTGTAACCAAACATTTTACTATACAATTATTATTATTATTTTTATAGTTCTAGGAAACAGTCATAGGATTAAACATGTGACGGGAATAACAGGCACTTTGAACATTTCCTCTCTGTATAATGTACGTATTCTTTAAGTGATGGGTCTCAATGGCTCCTACACAAAAAAAATAAGTATTTTGTAGAAACCCTCAAGGCCCCTTTCACACTTGTACGACTTGTCCCACGATTTGGGACTGCAAAGTAGCATGACAAGACATTTCCTATGATTTCCAATGACTACCATTCATATTAGTACGACTTCAAAGTAGTCCCTGCACTACTTTGGTCGACTTTGATGCAAGTTCAGGTTCATAGACCTCAAGTCTCCCTTAAATCATGGTAAAATCTCTGCAAAATCGCGCGACTTTGAAGGTAGTGTGAAAGGGGCCTTAAGGGACATCTAGAAAACAAAGGAGTGTTGGGATATACAGCATTGCACTAATTAGCCCTTACATGATTACGAAGATCCAAGATCTTCATGCTCATACTCTTAAGCTTCTATAGATGGCTTACATTCCATCTGATTCCAGCTGAATTGGCCAAAATGTAGGCTATGGGTTGCCCTGCAAGCACCATGTGGCTCAAAAGAAGTTGGTTTAAAAATGAGCTGAGCCAAGTGAAGAATTATAGACCAAAAACTGATTGCATTCTAACAGATGCAATCACTGTTCGTCATTGCCAGTAGCCATGGGTGACAGCTGTCAGAGTACAATAGCCCTCAGAGCTTGAACCAAATGAAGGAGTGCCAAACCACATTTATAAAAGAGTCCGAAACAGCTTTAATGATTCACAAAATCAGCCAACCAATGAATTATTAAGGCGGTTTAAAAGTCCTTTGGTTTAGTGCTTTATCTTTTAGTTCAAACTCTAAGTGAGGTTCCTGGGTACTCATTGGATGGTAGCCTTGTATGTAAGCTGCCTAACCAGAGCCCAATGACCTTTCCCTTTACTACTCTGTATTAATAAGCTTTGAAGTCCCAGCGCCTCTTGAATGTATCTCCCTGAAAATCCGATAATGCAATAGCTGGCAATGGAAATTCCTCCATCAAAAATCGATTGATTTGCTCTCTCTCAGGGCTGAAAAGCCCAAAACCAAGCCAATTATGGGAGCCTTTACTTAGACTATGGCAGCAGGCATAGGCTGTCTGCAGACTTTTGTTCACCTCTATTTTGAACTGAGGTAAACAGAGGGTGCCGCCACGTGTCCAGAGATCAGAAGACATGCAGTTAGTTGTCTTTATACAATCTCTATGATGAACTTTGATAAAATTTGAAAGCATGCTATAAAACATTTGTTGTTGGACATTCCGACAACAATTGTCCGATGGAGCATACAAATGGTTGGATTTTCCGACAAAATCCTGCCATCACACATTTGTTGTCAGAAAATCCGATCGTGTGTAGGAGGCCTAATAATGGCTTCCTGCACAGACTAGGACAACCATCAGTAGTTAGTTGTCTTTATACAATCTATATGATGAACTAACTACTGATGGTTGTCCTAGTCTGTGCAGGAAGCCATTATTAGGCCTCGTACACACGATCGGATTTTCCGACAACAAATGTGTGATGGCAGGGTTTTGTTGGAAAATCCAACCGTTGGTATGCTCCATCGGACAATTGTTGTCGGAATTTCCGACAACAAATGTTTTATAGCATGCTTTCAAATTTTCCGACAACAAATGTGTCTTGCCGGATTATCCGATCGCGTGTACACAAGTCCATCAGAAAAAAATCCAAAGTACAAACACGCATGCTCCAAACCAATGCTAACCATAAGACAACAATAGCAGAAGTTGCCCAAAGGGTGGCGCTAAAGAGCTGAAAAACCACGTAGTTTTGTGTATGTTGGCTGAAAAAGTTCTGCTGTCTGTATGCAGAACAAGTTCACGGCCAACGCCCTTCACTCAAAATTCCACGGATTTGTCCGATGGAAATCTGATCATGTGTACGAGGCTTAATGGTGCTCTGGATGAAAAAAAGAGGAATCTAGGTGAAGCCACACTAAATATAATTTTAGTGTTCAGAGACAGTAATATGGTGTCACGTTTTTACATAAAAGGCTCCAAACCACTCATTTTCCATTTTTGATTGACTGGAAGTGATGGCATACATTTCTAATTTTACAGCAATTCTTTCTGCTTTGCAACACTGTGCTATTGCCTCTCCAGTGGTACCGATTTGTTAAGTTGATTTTATTTACATGGGAAACAATACAAATGAAAAATGTATGTAGTATTACAATTTTGGATAAACTACAAATTTAAAAATGTATATTAGGCCATTTTGCTTCGGTTGCCTTTTGGGGGGATTTCTCTTCACTTCCTGTCCTGAAGACACAACAGGAAATGAGAGGGAATCTTTCCAAAGTGAAAAGAATTCCTGTACTAGAGAATTGTCAAAGAAAATGATGTTCCCATATTTTCATTGTATGTATTTTATAAAAAAAATGCAGAGCTGGCTCTGTAAAAGGGCATGTATGTTCATTCTCAAGATTCAAATATCTCCAGCTATTCCCTCTACATATTGAATGTTCATTCAAAAAATGGTTATAATAAATACATAAGAATGGTTCGGGATAATCTGGCATTACGGCCACTAAATGAAGCTGACAGCTATAGCAAATACATTTATTTCCTATGAGCATCAGCTACACCTAGAGATGATAATGTGGCATTTCCCTGAGTCACTTTATTCTGTATGAATGAATCACATTTGACCTAGAAAGTAAATAGCCTAATAACATTTGTTGTTTTTTTTTTCCATTCGCACAGAACATACTGTATATTCTGTGCGGATGGAAAAAAAAAAAACAACAAATGTTATGCAGTTTCTCAGGATGAATAACTCTGCAAAGTTTTTATATATACACAATGTGTATTATAAAGTGACATTCAGCAGGACAAATAAACAAATGAATCTTCCCAAGAATGGATAGACAGCAATACAAACCTGACAAAGGGACTAACTCTATCCAAAACAAAAACAATACCCTTCTATACACTTTTGTTTAATACATGCCATTTTATCAGCAGTAGGGTAGAGAGGGAGTTGCTGTTAGCTCTTCAACACCACTAGGATCAAAGGATACTTTACTCTAGTATGCAGGATATTTAATTCCATATCTTATAAACTGTACAAACGGGTTCAAAGACAGTAAAGTCAGTAAGACATATATTACACCACAACAATAGCAATGTACTGTTTGATATAAGAATTCCTAAACTGTTATAAAAGGGCAAGGACTTTGCAATAGACTTTATACACACAGTGGCAGATCCACGTACCTCTGCACCGGGCGTAGCGTAGCTAAGATACACTATGCCACCGTAACTTATTTATTTTATTTAGAATCCTCAAAGAATTCACGCCGTAAGTTACGGCGGCGTAGTGTATCTCTGGCGGCGTAAGGGCGCGGAATTCAAATGGATGTAATGGGGGCGTGTTTTATGTAAATACGTCGTGACCCGACGTAAACGTTTTTTTTTAACTGCACATGCGCCGTCCGTGGGGGTTTTTCCAGTGCGCATGCTCAAAATTAAACCAGAACCAGCCAATGCTTACGACGGTGACGTCATTCTAGGCAAATTCCTATTCGCGAACGACTTACACAAACAATGTAAAAATTTCAAAATTGGACGCGGGAACGACGGCCATACTTAACATTGAGTACGCCTCAGAATAGCAGCTTTAACTATACGCCGGAAAAAGCCGAACGCAAACGACGTAAAACAATGCGCTGGCCGGACGTACGTTCGTGGATCGCCGTAACTAGCTAATTTGCATACTCGACACGGAATTCGACGGAAACGCCACCTAGCGGCCGCCGAAAAATTGCAGCTTAGATCCGACGGCGTACTAAGACATACGCCTGTCGGATCTAGCCGAGATGCCGTCGTATCTTGTTTTGTGGATCCAAAACAAAGATACAACGCGCAATATTTGAAATTACGAGATACGCCGGTGTAATACCTTTGTGGATCTGCCCCACAATCTCTTACCATCAATAAACATATACCATCCATAACTGTTTATGTCATGGTTTGATTCCATGCCTTGGGATGAGCCATTGCTTTGTTAAATAGACACTCTGTATATTAATTAAATCATAGTTTATTTTGGTGAGTCCTAAGATAAGGAATGACAGTCCAAATTCCTATTACCCATTAAAGTGCACTTTACAAATGGCTTGAAATTCCATTTTTTTTTAAACAGCTGCACGTTTCAACCAAACGACCCAAATCTAAGCACTTTACAAATTGATTGCTTTGATGTTCACTGGCACAACTCTTTACGGTCTTTAGAAATCCCTTATGTTTAACCCCTAATAGTTACATAACATATTCTAGTTCTTCAGATACACTTGCAAAATTTGAGAATACGTTTAGGTACTCCGATTTTCACTCCAAAGGCTAGGTTAATTTGCTCTAGTCCAAATTGGTCCTTGTATACATGTGAGACCTTAGATTGTAAGCTCTTTGACGTCAGGGGCTGATGTGAATGTACAATATATGTAAAGCGCTACATATATTGTCTGAGTGTTAAAAATACCTGTAATAAATAAATATATAGAAAAATATGAGACAGTTAGGTTTGACCCTAAAAGTATTCTTACCAGGTCCTGCTTGAGTCTGCGAAGGTACTGGTCCATGCTCCCGTCTTGTGTGACTAGTAACACAAGTCCATTTGTTCTGTATAGTATATGCTTCGATAGGTCTTCCTTTTCACTCAGTGAACCAGCATGGGCTCCCTATGTCAAATCCAGCCTTATTTCACTTTATCTTGTCGTAGTGGACTTTGAGTGCTAATGCTACTAAAAAAATAAAAAATATTATAAAAATGCATAAGAAGCCTACTTTCTTAGAGATCAGTGACCGGCACTCTAGACTTCAGTTGATGAGCTTCCTAATGATAGTCCTGAGAGATCCGCTGTTCCTGTAGGAGCTGAGAAAAGCTAGCTACAGCAGCTGACATGCTGCTCTCTGATCATGCAAATCTTTCCTAAAGCAGAGAGCAATGAAAAGGGATAACTGCTGCTCTCAGCAGCCAATAGAAGCCAGTGCCTTTTGATGAGCAGACAAGCCCTGTCTATGTCTGTCCTACTAGTTATTAACATGAAGCCACAAGAGGGAGTAGCTACAACAGACTGACTTCACAATGCAATTTCTGTGAATGTTTCTATAAATTGATCATCCTTACTGCTAAACAAAAAAGTATTAATGTAGACCTAAACCCAATTAGTGAAATCCCATATAAGCTTTTACGTGTTAATGTAATTTCAAAAGTTGTATTTTTTTTTAATTGCAGATTTTAATTTAACAACTTTAACCCCGGAAGGATTTACTCACTTTCTGACCAGGCCATTTTTTGCGATACAGCGCTGCGTCGCTTTAACTGACAATTGCGCTGTCGTGCAATGTTGTACCCAAACAAAATTTATGTCCTTTTTTCACACAAATAGAGCTTTCTGTTGGTGGTATTTGATCACTTCTGCGGTTTTTATTTTTTGTGCTATAAAGAAAAAAAAGAGCGTACATTTTTTAAAAAACAAAACAATATTTTTTACTTTTTGTTATAATGAATATCCCCCCCCCCAAAAAAAAAAAGTAAAAAAACAAATTTCTTCCTCAGTTTAGAACAATATTTATTCTTCTACATATTTTTGTTTAAAAGAAAAATTGCAATAAGCGTATATTGATTGGTTTGCGCAAAAGTTATTGCGTCTACAAAATAGGGTATAGATTTATGGCATTTTTATTACTATTATTTATTTTTTACTAGTAATGGCGGTAATCTGAAATTTTTAGTGGGACTGCGACATTGGACCAGTGACATCTATACAGCAATCAGCGCTATAAAAAAACACTAATTACTGTATAAAAGACACTGGCAGGGAAGGGGTTAACACCAGGGGTGATCAAAGGGTTAAATGTGCCCTAGGGAGGTGCTTTCTAACTGTGGGGGGAGCGGACTGATAGGGAGTAGAGAGAGAGCTGTTCTTAATCACTAGAACAGGCATCTGCTTTGTTTACATTGGCAGATCCCTGTTCTGCCTTTCTGTGGAGCGATCGCGGGTGGCTGGCGGACACTCATGTCCATAATGGGAAAAAAATTCAAGTGATAAAAAAAATAAAAAAAATAACGGTGTGCAAAAATTGTAAAAATAATAATACAACTGTAAAAAAAAATCTGACTAAAATTTCTAATCAAATAACCACTTCAAAACAGGGCTTTAAAACACACCTCCATACCGGGCCTATTCTGGCACTTCTCTCCTACATGTACAAATCATCATTCTTTTGCTAGAAAAAACAAACAAACATTATATATGTTTTTTTTGCAGACACCCTAGGCAATAAAATGGCAGTCATTGCAACTTTTTATCTTGCACAGTATTTGCGCAATCATTTTTTAAACGCCTTTTTTTTGTAAAAAAAATGGTTTCATGAATTATAAAATAACAAAACAGTAAAGTTAGCCCAATTTTTTTGTAAAATATGAAAGATGATGTTACGCCGAGTAAATAGATACCCAACATGTCATGCTTTAAAATTGCGCACACTCATGGAATGGCGCCAAACTTTGTTACTTAAAAATCTCCATAGGCGACGTTTTAAAAGTTTTACAGGTTACCAGTTTAGAGTTACAGAGGAGGTCTAGGTCTAGTGCTCTAACGCACGCGGCGACACCTCACATGTGTGGTTTGAACGACGTTTACATACGTGGGCGGGACTTACGCGTGCTTTCGCTTATGAGCGCGAGCTACCGGGACAGGGGCGTTTTAATTATTGAATTTTTTATTATTATTATTTATTTTACTTATTTATTTATTTTTTACACTTTTTTTATATATTTATTTTTTCGATCGCTTTTATTCCTATTTCAAGGAATGTAAACATCCCTTGTAATAGGAATAGTGTGTGACATGTCCTCTTTAAGGAGAGATGCGGGGTCAATAAGACGCCACATCTCTCCTCCAGGCTGGAAAGAATGAGATTGTGAAAAAAAATTCACAGATCTCATTCCTACCAGCCGCAATTGCAGTTTGTTTACTTACGGGTACCCGGGCGTGACGTCATCACATCGCGCCCGGGCCTCCGACGGTCATAGAGATGACTGGTGACCAGTCATCTCTCAGCCTCCCATCCGGCGCATGGCGATCATCTCTCCGGGCCCCCGCTATCACGGGAGAGCCCGGAGAAGCACCTGATGGTGGCAGGAGGGGGGGATGTCCCCTCCCGCCGTCTATAAGAATGATCAAGCGGCGGAACCGCCGCTATGATCGTTCTTATGGTGCGCAGGATCGGCGCCGGAACAAAATTATATGTGAATGATGCCTCTAGGTGCAGGCATCATTCAGATATCACCACACAAAGTACAGGACGTCATATGACGTCCACCGGGGATAAGAGATCCCCTTTTTGGACGTCATATGACAGCGTGCGGTTTTGAATTGGTTAAAAAACCATGCCCAATATTTAGCATAATTTAGCCACACTCACTGTTTTCTCTGTGTGCAACAGGTCACGATCTCCCTAGTAGGGTTCCCAGTGCATTACTTTTCCCATGCTGCTATTATGATGGTACTGTACAATGGCGGTAAACCTGAGTAGGAGAGAAAATTGGAGGGTATGACTGCGGGTAGTATGTACATAAGAGGGCTGCAGAGTCTATGGAGGCAAGTAGTATGTAGAGGAGAGAGGCTACAGAGTGTAAGGCGGTGGGTGGTATGTACATGAGAGGAGTGCAGAGTGCATGGTGGTGGGTGGTAAGTACATGAAAGGAGTGCATGGCGGTGGGTAGCATGTACATGAGAGGGGTGGGGAATGTATGGCGGTGGATGGTATGTACATGAGAGGAGTGCAGAGTGTATGGTGGTGGGTGGTAAGTACATGAAAGGAGTGCATGGCGGTGGATAGCATGTACATGAGAGGGGTGCGGTGTGTATGGCGGTGGGTGGTATGTACATGAGAGGGGTGCGGAGTGTATGGTGGGTGGTATGTACAGAAGAGGGGTGTGGAGTGTATGGGAGGTAGGTGGTATGTACATGAAAGGGGTGCGGAGTGTATGGAGGTGGTTGGTATGTACATGAAAGGGGTGCGGGGTGTATGGTGGGTGGTATGTACAGGATAGGGGTGTGGGGGGTATGGGAGGTGAGCAGTATCAAATACACCACTGGCCACTGATGCATTGGTGACCAGTGGTAGTTAATTAACCCTTCTGTGCTGCATTAGTGGCACCAGTGTCAGTGTTTATTAACCCTATATAGTGAACCATTGTAGGGTTCATAAACACTGAAACTGGTGCCACTAATGCAGAGCAGATGGGTTAATTTACTACCACTGGTCACCAATGCATTAGTTGCAGTACATTAACCCCCTCCATGCTGAATATTACAAATACACTGTATATACTGTACCATTGTAAATTAACTTCAGGCATTTAATGCAGGTATTTGGCCTCTGCAAACTTACTTTCACTGTGCACGAGGCTTCACTGGCTCCTCGCAGGTCTTTGCAAGTTGGCGGCAGCACTCTCCTTCTTTCATCCAGCCTCCTGGCCTGTGGATGACATCACGCCGGGCAGGACTAGGAGGAAGCTCGATCCGCCTGACAGGGAAGTGACTACATACCCGCACCGATCTGCTGCAGATATAACAGGGTATCGGCGGCAAACGGGTGTCAGTCAAGCCTGTCTGCAGTGGAGCAAGCGTCATGTTTAACTGAGGCATCAGAGATCTCCCTCCCCCGGCCCAGTCCGCCCCTACCTCTTGGCGGGTACAGTAGCGGCGGCAGCTCCGCCTCCACCTCCTCTACAATTCGTCTGAAACAGCAGGTAGCGCGATGACCACGATCCTTTAACCGCTTACCCTGCAAGCTTGGGGACACTGAGGGGGACATTCCCTCCTATTCTCCTCAGGCAAATTAGGCGGCAGCTAGGCCCCTGAGAGCGCGAGGCCTTAGGCGGCCGCCTCTTTTGACTAATTAGATGTTGTGTTTTGTGATCCGATAATGCCACCATTGATTTAGAAATTTGGCCAACCAAGCCAATAATTTCACCTCATGTTGCTACAGATTTTTTTTCTCCAACATGCCCGATCACTCAAATTTGATGGCCACGCGAAAATCGCCCGTTGCTGCAGCCCTCTAATGGTGCAAAATTTGAACGAGAATTCTTAGATAAGATTTTTGAAAAAGAAAATTCATTTGAACTTCGACCCATGTATGGCCAGCCTTAGCCATGCCTGCTCTCAAGTAGTCTGAAATCTGTAGATTTTAGATAGTATCCTATGGAAAGAAAATGGCGATTGCATGTAGATTACATAGTCATTTAAAAAAAAAATACATCTAAAATACAATTTACAGATTTTTTACAGACACTGGAAAAATTAATTATTCTTTTCACAAGTTAACATCTGGTGTAATGGCCAATAATTATTTTTTTGAAAACACAATATTTCTGTATTATCATTTAGTTAGTGAGTGTGATTTCACCTGTAACATACGTTTTTAATAAATATTTTAGAAAGAATTAAACAATAAGAATCTGATATTCTGATATTCATCAAAGTACCGTAGTTAATCTGTGATTTTACAATTTCCTGTCTGAACAAGACACTGGATTCTGATCTCTTCAAGTATTAAGACGTTCCAATTCACACAATATACCAGTTAAGCAAAAATACAATATATATTTTTGAAAAATAAACAAGTTCACAGGTAGAACAGACAAAATATTTTGTTGATGGCACAATTAGCAGGTACTAGCTTGTGCAATGACACTTTTAGAATCTAGCCAACCATCTAGTGCAGATATTGTATGTCATGTACATATTTTTTCATTGAGATGACTTAACAGGTCTTAAAAATGAGGGGAACTCATTTTAGTTATTCCAGCTGCCCTCTCACCAATGGATTGGTGTGGGGGGAAAAAGGCTAAAAAAAATAGACTTAAAGAAAAAAATTCCCTGGCAAAGACTCCTAAGAAAAAGTGATTGATCCCTCACCACATGGCTTGTGCCATCTAAAAATAAAAGAAAAACACACTAGGGAGGTAATGCTAATCAAACTCTTTATTCCAAATATTTATACAAGAACACTATTAAAAAATAAAGAAGAAGTAGCTCCTAGGGGGCAATTTTGTGAACCAGTAAGGTTCACTACCCAATTTTGGGCTCAGTGGTAGTTTGTCCATGATACCCTCAATAAACAGTGGCATGTCCTTAAACAGTGCCTGGTCCTCAAAGACATCATAGATAATGGCCTGAAAATGGTGGCCAGAAGGATACGAAACCTAGGGTATGTGTTAGTAAAATCTGAATTGATACAAACTCCAAAGTCTACCTGGCTTCCCCACTACCCATGGACTTAGGGAATATTCCCCTGTGGAAGATGTCAGATCTGCCCTTTTGTAGAGCACATAGAGGTGATAACCGATGCAGAAGGGCTTAAAACCTTCTCCATTAGGAGATTAATAAATTGTAGGGAAAACCAAACCCCTCCTGAGATTATGCATCAGTGAACACCTCAGTAATATCAAAAAGAAGGAGCCTGGGAGCCCTTTGGCACAGCATTTTGTGTCAGCCCATGATGGAAAGCTGGATGGTTTGAAGGTCAAGGGGAGATACACGCTTAGATGTCCGTTTATGAAACAGAGAAAAGCATAGATCCTGAGGGGTGCCGGTTTATGCTGATCTCTCAGGGGTCCCGGTTTATGAATAGAGACAAGGGGGTGGAGAACATGTTCTTCCCTTCCTATCACAGCCCTGTCACTGATATGGCCGGTTTATGAAAGTGAGATCTGAAAATATTCTCAGTCCCAGAGGTGGAGAATTTGGGTGAGAAGCTGCTATAATGTAAGGATGAATGTTTTTTTCATCCTAATAACAGCAACAGCTTTTTTAAAGAGTGAAACAAATAATAACTATATATGTTTTATATATACACATATACAGTATATACACACAGTTATAATGTATGGTCTTTTAGGACTCATTCACATCTGAGCAATGCAAAATTGTTGGCAGAATTGAGAAATTCTTGCCACAATTCCAAATCGTGCTAAAATTGTGTCAAAACACACAATGCGCAGTTTAGCAGACATGCATTTTGCCCCACCTTTTGCTGCTTTTTTAACACATATTTTGGTGTGTTTTTTAAAATGCATTTTAGCAATTTTTTTGTGCATTTTTGCATTTGTATTTTGACTAATTTTTTACCTGCGTTCTTCTGTGCATTCCACAAACACATGCAAAATGCATGTTATGCTTGCAGTGCCAAAATACGCATAAAAACCAAATCAAAATGTACATTAAAAAAGTGCCAAAATACATGCTAAAAGAAGCGCCAAAATGATTTGTCTCAACACTCAGACTTATTGGGCAGATCACCAGGTGAAAATAAAAGAAAACCTAAAAAGAACACTAATGCAGCCAACACATCTAATGCCCCGTACACACGGTCGCTTTATGTGAAGTAAAAAAACAACGTTTTTAAAAACGTCATTTTAAATGACCATGTGTGGGGAAAATGTCGTTTTTTTACTTCACAAAAAATGTCGTCTGTACGCGGCATAAGAATTGGTAAGCGGCACTATAAAACACGTTTGTCTTTGGGTTTAGTACCACTTTAAGACCTAGTAAAGTATTTTTCCTAATATGTGATACTGTATCTGTGTTTTATGTGATGATTTTGCATGGTGGAGGAGGTGAGGCACAAGTCTAATGAATATGTGGATCTCGCATTTTAAAGAAACGTCTGCTGTAAAAATCTGAGGATTACATGTTTTGTGAACAACAATTTAATTATTTTGTTTGTACACTGAGACTGACTGGTAGAAACATTTGCTATATAGTGCTGTTTGATACAGCCTGTGTGGCATTTTAACCTTGGATCACAGAAGTTCTCAGTAAACCAAAGTAATTAAGTGGCACAATGCTACTGACACATTCTCTACATTCTATGTAATGCTGTACTTTCTAGATTCCAAAACAAATTCTATTTTAGTGCCCACCCTATTTCTGGATGACGTTACCCTTGACCTACAGTTATTTTCTACCAACTCACTTAGATGGTGGGATAGTTTCATCTTTCAGTTCCTCTCCCTGGGATGAGAGGAAATAGCATTACTGGACATTCTACATATCCACATGCTAAAATGTTTCTTTACACTACTCGCATAGAGGATTATATAACAATGTACAAAGGGAAAACAGCTGTTCCAATATGCATAATTGGATCACTTTTATGCCATGCCTCTGTAGCACTACCCCCGAAGGAGCTGCTGGTTTAGATTTGGGCCTGCAAGTTACCTCATCATTCGTTGTCTAGGGGAAGAAAGTCTATAGAAACCTCAATGTCCTCAAGTTGTAGATCCTTTCTGGTTAAGCTTTATTTCGCACAAACTTGCACAGGTAGAGGGATGGAGGGTCAGGGGAAGGTTCAGGCACTCAATGCAGATCACTGGGGAACTTTTAAACTTCAAAAGGTCACACTCATCACTTTCCTCTGAGTGGGTACTGCTCACCCGGATAGGCCCCTCTGACCGGCCTAGCAGCTGGGATGATGCACGGACGAAAGAAAGAATAAAAGTCTCTGCCACAGACTTTAGTGCGATAAAGATGAACTGTTCAACAATCCTCTGCCACAGGATTTAGTATTCTGATATCCAGTTACAGTTTAGAGCCTTTAAGCCGAACCAGCACACTGTAAGGCCATGGTGCATCTTCCAATAAAGTCACCAGGCCTTCCCCGAGAAACCAGCCTTCTTCTTGGCCCTCTCCAGGACAGGTCCTCCTCTGATTTCCTCCATTGAGTGGCTTCCTCCCTTAAGACGGACAGTGCAGAACCACCTCCAAAGTGTAGGCCCCAGTCAGGACAACTGGGCCTACGTGGCAGGGATGCAGCCTCGGGCCAATGTGGCCCCCGCGGCTGAGATCAACCATCACATACCCCGGGCCCGGAGAGCCATTTGCCCCTTAAGTACCCTTCCCTAGCATGCCCAGTGGGGAGACCACTCCCACTAGGCTGTTCCTGGGGAAGAGCACCCAATACACTTTAGCCTGCTTGTATTCCAACATTGGCCTGGGGTGGTAATGCCTTCAAGCACAGCCATAGCAGGAACAGAGGCTGTTTTAGCTTTAAAGTGGTAGTAAACTCTGTACTACCACTTTAACCTACATGTAAGCCTATAATACGGCTTACCTGTAGGTATAAAGATTATCTCCTAAACCTGTAAGGTTTAGGAGATATTCCCCTCGCAATGCGCCGTTGACTGCAGTGGCGCATGCGCATCGAAGATCCTCGGGTAAACACCCGGCAGCCGCCAGACCTCGCCGGGGAGAAGTCTCCCGTGCGCATGCGCGGGAGTGACGACATCGCCGCTCCAGCCAATCACAGCGCTGGAGCGGCGATACCCGGAAGACACGCCGAGGCAAGATGACATCTCCCTCGGCGTGGACCAGGTAAGTTCCTCACACCTTGTTTCAAGGTAAGTTTTTTATAATGAGCTAGTATGCAGTGCATACTAGCTCATTATGGCTTTTGCTTTTCAGATGTTAAAAAAAAAAAAGGCAGCAGGTTTACTACTGCTTTAATTATCCCGAAGTCTGAGCTAATTACCAGCTCAGACATACACTACATTTAAACATAGTGCCTGGTCATCAGGAGCAGGGCGCTACACTTCCATACTCTACTTTTGTTTTATATAATGCGAATCTGCTTGTGATTTATGTGTTTATTTTCACCATAGCACTAGTTTTTTTTTATCATATAAATACAAAAAATACCTACCGTATTTATTCGAGTATAACGCGCACACGTGTATAACGCGCACTCCTAATTTTCGATTAAAAATCGGTATAAAATCATTGTAATTGCCAAAAATCATTTATTGTATTTATTGTATGTCCAGCCATGTCCCCCGTATGTCCAGCCATGTCCCCCGTATGTCCAGCCATGTCCCCCGTATGTCCAGCCATGTTCCCTGTATGTGCAGCCATGTCCCCCGTATGTGCAGCCATGTCCCCCGTATGTGCAGCCATGTCCCCCGTATGTGCAGCCATGTCCCCCGTATGTCCAGCCATGTCCCCCGTATGTCCAGCCATGTCCCCCGTATGTGCAGCCATGTCCCCCGTATGTCCAGCCATGTCCCCCGTATGTGCAGCCATGTCCCCTGTATATGCAGCCACCTACTGTTAACCACCGAGGCGCGGGAACATTACAGACAGCGTTCGTTTGAACAGCTGTTTTCCCTGCCGCGCATAGACACTCCCCCTTGCTCGCGATTGGACAGATCCGTCCAAGGGGGAGTGTCTATGCGCGGCGGGGAAAACAGCTATTCAAACGAAAGCTGTCTGTAATGTTCCCCGCGCCGCAGGGATTAACGTTGTAGCGGCGGCGGGGGGAGGGGGGAAGTATTCTAGTATCGGCGGTATTAGCGGGAGTACGAGTACTCCCGCTAATACTCGGTATCGGTCCCGCCACTGCTATCCCACCCAGTCCTCGTTTATAACGCGCACCCAAAACTTTGATTTTTTTTTGGGTATAAAATTTTGCGCGTTATACTCGAATAAATACGGTACATGAAAAAAAAAAATCTTTAGGAACGATTTGTACTTATTTGTTTAATGAAGTTTGCATCTCCCAAACAGCAGCAAGCAGTGAGCAATTTTAATTTCTGTAATTAGCATGGATTATACTTACATAATTATAATTAGGATTTGAACATATATTTATTCATTAACTGCCACCCACCACATGAAATAAAGTAAGAATAATTGCTCAGGGACAACAGAGGCAGTATCATATCTATGAAAGTAAAATGGAATAGAAAACACAGTGGGGAATCTTCTCATTTGGAAGAGAGCTCTTTCTCTAACGCATCTTGCCATCAAAAGCAAGCATTTATCATTTGGTTGGAGTATATTTACCCATGTAAAACTCTTATTAGAATACTCTTTTGAGGAGAGGTCTCAGAAGGATTGTGGATTCTAAGAATAATATGCTGTCAGGGTAATAAAACATTTGCCATGTCAAGTACATTTCCACATTATGGCTCCCCAAAAGATAAATAAAACATTAGAATCACAGTTTGGTAATGGATACACCACCTAAACTATGTTTAGCTTAAACTATGTTTAGCTTTCTCTGCAATGTGTAATGCCCCGTACACACGATCCGAAAATCGTATGAAAAATGCAGCTTTTGAAACGATCGTACGATAATCGGATTGTTAGTACAGAGCTTTCGAGAGCCGATCAGGACAGTTCATGCGATTTTTTTTCTATCGGACATGCACGGAATTTTTTTTCGTACGATGCCAGATCGTACGATTTTCGTTTAATCAGTACAGCTGTCCTTCGAAAATGCAATATAAATGCATTACAACACATGACATCACTTCCGATTTTTTTATTCCGCCTTATGAGAATTTTCGTGACTTTAGTAAACTCATCAGATTCGACGTGAGATTAGCATACAAAAAAAATGGACGATCATTCGTCTGATAATCGGATCGTGTGTACCGGGCATTACAGAGAGGTTGATTTATTAAAACCGGAGAGTGCAAAATCTGATGCAGCTGTGCATGATAGCTTCTAACTTCAGCTTATTCAATTAAGATTTAACAAAAAGGCCCAGAAGCTGATTGGTTTCTATGCAGAGGTCCACCAGATTTTTTCAGTCCTAGGCTTTAGTAAATCAACCCAAATGTTTCTCTGTGTCAAACATACTACTACTTTCGCTTACAAAAAAATGACTACTAGAATGGAAACCATTAAACTTCTACCAGAAATCTCCTACCCTCCTCTTTAAGTTACATAGTTACATACAGTTGTATTCAAAATGATTCAACCCCCACTGAAATTGATTGTTTTGGCCAGTTTGACATTGATTTTGATCATTCAGTCATCCTGCTTACAATTAAATCAAAGAGGCACATGTAGGTCAGACAAATATAACATAACATTTATAATGAAATAACCACAAATGTCTTTTCTGTGCTCCAATGTCTCCCAAGCCTCAGGTTTGTGATGGAGCAGAAGCAAAACAGCCCCAAAGCATGATTGACCCCCCCGCCATGCTTCACAGTAGGCAAGGTGTTCTTTTCATAATAGGCCTTGTTCTTCCTCCTCCAAACATAGCGTTGATCCATGGGCCCAAACAGTTCTAATTTTGTTTCATCAGTCCACAGAACACAATCCCAAAACTTCTGTGGTTTGTCCACATGACTTTTGACATACTGCAGTCAACTCTTCTTATTCTTTGGAGACAGCAAGGGGGTGCGCCTGGGAGTTCTGGCATGGAGGCCTTCATTAAGCAGTGTGCGCTGTATTGTCTGAGCAGAAACTTCAGTACCCACATCTGACAAATCTTTTCTCAGTTCCTCAGCAGTCACACGGGGACTTTTCTCCACTCTACGCTTCAGGTAGCGCACAGCAGTCGAAGTCAGCATCTTCTTTCTGCCACGACCAGGTAGCGTTTCAACAGTGCCCTTTGCCTTGATTTTGCGAATGATGCTTCCTATGGTGTTTCTTGGTATGTTTAACATCTTTGCAATCTTCTTATAGCCATTGCCCTTCCTGTGAAGAGTAATCACCTCTTCTCTTGTTTTCATGGACCATTCTCTTGACTTCACCATGTTTGTAACCACACCAGTAAATGTCTAGAAGGAGCTGAGTATCACAGTCATTTTAAAGCTGCCTAATTGGTGCTTATTAGGCTTTATTGCTGCTCCCTGACATCCACAGGTGTTTTCAATATCTGATTGAAAACACTTCAATGAACCTCTGTTCTTCAGAGTGGTAGTCTTTAAGGGGTTGAATAATTGTGTAAATGAAGAAGTCACAAAATAAACATTTACTACTGTATTACAAAACCAATTGATGTCATTTTAGTTGCATATGGTTCTTTAAGAAGTCCTTGTAGGATTTCATTCTGAATACAATTACAAATGTACACTAAATTCCCTAAAACCCTTTACAGCATTGGGGGGTTGAATAATTTTGAACACAACTGTAGTAGGTGAGGCTGAAAAAATACAATAGTGCATCAAGTCCAACCTATGTGTTTAATTTTATGTCAGTATTACATTATATATCCCTCTGTAGCATATATGGAACATGCTGCAGCAAAAATGAAATTTCTAAAGAAAAAAAAAAGTCAGAATTGTTTTAAGAACATTTAAATTGATTTGTGGTTGCAATTTCCTGCCCGGCTATTTAAAAAAAAAAAAATAAGCCCCTGCCAGTAGACCCGCACAACCACCACTCAGAGCTGTTGGGAAGAGGCTCGTGTCCCCATCAACATGGAGGGGGTAGAGCCCCTTTGCCCCAAAGCATCCACCCCCCCCCATGTTGAAGGCATGTGGCCTGGTATGGTTCAGGGGGTTGCTCGCTCATCCTCCCCCCTTTACTGGCCTGCCAGCCATGCTCAGATAAGGGTCCTAGTATGGATTTTGGGGGAGACCTTGCGTCTTTTTTTTTTATTATTTTGGCTTCTCCTAAAATCTATACCAGACCCAAAGGGGCACACTTTTTTTTCACTTTTTTATTACTTGCAATGTTTTTTTTTGTTCAGCTGTCAGCACGGAAGCCCATTGACAGCTGAAGGACATCCCGGCACTGCTCCTTAACAACCAGCTATTCAATTGTTTGGGCAAATAAGTGCGTTTGGAGGGCATTTTTAATTGCTGGGGACAGGTTTACCTGTATGTACATACATAAATTGAATGGTTTATTATAATACAGCACATAACCCTTATGCCACCTACACACGACCAATTTTTAATGGACTAGAAAAAAACAACGTTTTTTTCAACGCGATTTTTGTCAAGCCTGCCTTGTCTACAGACGATCGTAAAAAAAAAAACATTGCTCGAGCAAAGCGCGTTGACGTACAACACGTACGACGGCACTATAAAGGGGAAGTTCCATTCGGATGGCGCCACCCTTGCGGCTACTTTTGCTGATTTCATGTTAGTAAAAGTTTGGTGAGAGCAGATTCGTGCTTTCAGTCTGTTACAGCGTGACAAATGTGCTATCTCCATTCCGAACGCTAGTTTTACCAGAACGAGTGCTCCCGTCTCATAACTTGCTTCCGAGCATGCGCGTTTTTTTAACGCTGTTAAAGCCTACACACGACTGTTTTTCATGACGTGAAAAACGATGTGAAAAGATAGAGCATGTTCTAAATTTTTAATGTCCATTTTTCACGTCATGAAAAATGCTCTAGAGCCCACACACAATCCTTTTTAAAGGGGTTGTAAAGGAAACATTTTTTTTCATAATAAGCATCCTTTACCTGCAGACATTCCTCTTTTCACTTCCTCATTGTTCGTTTTTTGCTCAGAAGTTGCTCTATTTCTTCTCTGTTCTGTTTACTTCCTGATTGTTACTCACCACCGTGAAGGGAGGCTTTACTGCGGTGGTCAGTGACGTGCTCGCCCCCTCCTGGGAACTACATCTGTGCGGCAGGACGCTCTCTACGTGTTAGAGACTTCAAGGAGGTGTGAATTACTGGGCAGGCCGCTATTCATACTGGGAAATGTAGTTCTTACATGAACGAGCGCCACAAACCAGGAAGTGAATGAGAGAACAGAAACTAGAACGCTGGAGGCCATATAGATGAAGGAATTTAATAGGTATTTACTTGTTTTTTTAACATAATCATTACACTATTCTGTCTGTCTACCTTGCAGACATTAATTTTAGGCAAAAATAAATTTTCCTTTACAACTCCTTTAATGACATAAAAAAAAACATTTTTTACATCATGAAAAATGGTCATGTGTACGCGGCATAGTATTGAAAGTACTGAAACATGAAGGGACATGATATTCTATGACTAAGGATCCAAGAATATTAGCCTTTTTTATGCAATTGTATGGAATAGAATAGACTTTCATTTTATGTTTGGACAATATGTTTGGATAGGTATTGTAGTTAAGGGAACAAAATCTAAAAGTAGTTTCTAATTCCGTCCTACATCAAACAAACCTAAAAATAAAGCTTTGTCTGGAGCGAGTTTTAACAAGAACAAAAATAAAGATTTTCATATAAATGTAGCTGCCTACATCTGGATCTACAGATTTTTCTGGCATGCAGATTTACAGAAGGTAACCTAGCATGATGCTCAGTCTTAATGACTCATTTGTAACAAATGTACTTTTATCTCTTACGTCTGTGGGTTGTGAGCTACCACTTTTGCTCTATATGCTAAATGCTAGGTGATTGCTGTCAACACTTTTGTTAGCTATATAATAAAAACTGACTAGACGTATAGGTCAATACTACAAAACACTCACCTGATGGTAATGTTGCTTATTTCCAGCTGTTGTGCTGCAATCTCTTTGTACAGCATGGCCTCCAGTCTCACTTTGTAAAGTATATTATTACACTGTGGTCACTTTTATTGTTAATTGAAAGCACTATAACCAGATGTTCCATGACAAAGATAACATGTCCATACTTAAAAGTCATAAAAAAACACCTGGGGGAAAATGCTGTCTGCTTCAGTGATGAGGTCATTAAATACAAGACAAATTAGGTGACAAAAAGATGATCTCTTTGCTGCCTTTCCTTGAGTAAGCTCAGAAGATTTCAGAGATAAGGTACATTCCACAATACACATGATGTACAAAGTAAGCTGGATTAGGAAATAAGCTAAGGTTGTCGGCTATTATGGTAAATGTGTACATCATGTTCACAAATATTAAACTGCAGTTTTGCACTGGGCTACCTATAACCTGATTAACAGCTAGGCCTCATTCTTAGGAGCGTATGCAGGACTCTTTTTCATCGGGATTGCAGTTCTGGTACCTCTAGCACTGATCATATTTTATGGCAAGTAGTGCTGCCTGCTGGAGGATCTATTGTCGCTGAAACTATAAAATCGCATGACAAGTTGGGACTTCTTGTCAAAGCTTGATTGAACAAGCTGAAGTTAGAAGCTGATTGGATACCATGTGCAGCTACCCAGATTCTGAGTGCTCCAGTTTTAGTAAATTAAACCTCTTGTGTCCATAATATAGTACACATAAACTCAGTGGTGGCTGGTGTTTTTTTTTGTGGTGGGGCGGCAATCAACACCCCCCCCCCCCCAGGCCGCCAGTGAAGCGGCACTAGCACAACTGCCACCTAGCCCCCTAACGGCGTGGCACTAAACCCCCCCCCCCCCCACCACCACCCCCTATCCTGGATTTGAGAGCAGCGGTTGGATGTGGCCATCTTTCAAGGTGGTGGGCTCGGGGAAAGCTGCTCTGATGTCCTCTCCTTGAGCAGCTTTCGTGGTGTCTCCTCTCTGCTTTTCCAGCACTAGGAGTCCAATGGGATCACCTGATGTTTTGGCCAGTCGGGAAACAGGTTTCATATCTGTTTTCCAATTGGCCAGGAGGAGGATCAGTGTTGCAATAGCAAATTTTCCTTCACTGTTCCAACACACTTGTGTGGGCTCCAAATGCAATGAACTGCATCCCAAGTCCACCCTATTTTGAAGCCTTTTAGAGCCTCTGGCTCTAATCAGGTTCTTCAAGAAAAAAAAAACCTGGCCGTTGTAATTCATATGCCCGGTGACCCAAAAGGGGCAGAAATACATGAATATGGGGTGGCCGAATCTATTCACTGCATATAGGGGGGTGGCTGGAGAGAGGGGGCGGTGCCCCTAATGGACAGGCTACCACTGCATAAACTAATAGGCCCGGATTCCCAGACAGCGGCACACATTTATGCCGCCGTAGCGTATCTCCTATCATAGCTGCATAAGCAATCACTGTGTAAATAAAATAATCACAATCACCCCCCAGAGAAGTACAGTGTCACAATTATGAAACTGCACTGCTCTGGTGACAGTATGTAGGGGGGGGGGGGTGTTGTAAAAAAATATTGTCACCAGAGCAAGTGCCATCTCACTATGGTGAAATTGTACTTCTAAGGCAGTGATCATGTACAATTAGTGGGTGCTCTGTTATCTCTGTATGTCAGTGCCGCCAGCCATTGTCTCTGATCACCATTACAGCAGTACAATGTCACCAGAACAGAGTCCCTAATAACAGCTGTTCACTCACAGTGTCTCTAATCATTGCTACACCAATCACAGTGTGAAGAGTGATCCATGTGCGGATGGCTCTTCAGACAGCATTTGACAGACAATGAGAGGGCTTGTATTATCTCCTCACCACCTGCTAATTTCTGCCACAACTGTGACGCAAAACATCGCAGCTGCTGAATGTGCACACCCCAGCCACTGCAGCTAAAGGAGGTTGCAGTTGAGGGGCTGTAAAATCACAGCTCAGCCGCATTTTACTGTCCCACAACCTCACGTGTGAATGAACTCTTAGGCCTCGTACACACGACCAAGTTTCTCGGCAAAAACCAGCAAGAAACTTGCTGGGAGATATTTTTTTGCCGAGGAAACCGGTCGTGTGTACATTTTCGTAGAGGAAACTGTTGAGAAACTCGACAAGCCAAAAAGAGAGCAAGTTCTCTATTTTCTCGACGGGAATGGAGAAACTTGCCTTGTCGAGTTCCTTGACAGCCTAACAAGGAACTCGACGAGGAAAATGATGTGTTTCGCCCGCCGAGTTCCTCGGTCGTGTGTACAAGGTTTTTTAGTGCTGCCAGTTCTTCAATTACCATGACACCAGCCACAGTGTCGCCACACCAGTGTAGCTAAAATCGGTGTTCCTGATTGCCACCACATCAAACAACAGTTTTCTTGATCACCGCCACACCAGTCCCAATGTCATCAGTTCAGTGTATGCCAGTAAAAGTGCTCCTTATTACAGCCACATCAGTCACAGTATCCCTCCACCATTGTAAGCCAACAACAGTGTCCCAGAGTAATTCAGCAGCAGTGTTCCTGATTGCTACCACATTAGTCCCCAGTGTCACCAAACCAGTGCACCCAGCGACAGTGTTGTTGATCTGAGCAACACAGTGCAGCGTTGCCACTGCCTGTCGCCTGTACTAACTGTGGTCTGTTCATTGACCATGTTTCTGTCTGCTGCCTGGACAGCTCCTTTGCCTGTTTGCTGCCCATTGTCATTGCCTGCCGCTTGAACTGACCCATCTGCATGCCTTACTGGTCCTGTAGGACACCTGTCCCAGCCATCTTCTGCAGACAACTGCACTCCTGGAACCACAAGAACTATTTTGTTTTTTCATTCTTTAGCCTCCTGTACTTTCTGGCAATGAACATGGCAATCCTGGAGGGCAGCCATGTACCAGTAGGCTAGGATTGCTTGGCTTATAGGAACTGGTAAGGCGATGCCACATTAAGCTATATTCCCTAACCACTTGTATAAAGGCGACCATTACAGTATATTGGTTTTGACACAATTGGTTGATTTGTGTGATACAGTACACAAGATACAATGTCCAGTATATAAACAGTCAAGGCAATAAAAAAAGGCTCACACATGTGGTATCATCATACTCGGGAGGAGTAATAGAATGTGTTTTGGGTTGTAATTCTAAGTATACCCATGCTGTGGGTGAGAAAAATTTCAATTTTCTTTCCACATTTCCAAAAACTATTGGCAAAAAAATTAACCATGATATCATATATACAGGGAGTGCAGAATTATTAGGCAAATGAGTATTTTGACCACATCATCCTCTTTATGCATGTTGTCTTACTCCAAGCTGTATAGGCTCAAAAGCCTACTACCAATTAAGCATATTAGGTGATGTGCATCTCTGTAATGAGAAGGGGTGTGGTCTAATGACATCAACACCCTATATCAGGTGTGCATAATTATTAGTCAACTTCCTTTCCTTTGGCAAAATGGGTCAAAAGAAGGACTTGACAGGCTCAGAAAAGTCAAAAATAGTGAGATATCTTGCAGAGGGATGCAGCACTCTTAAAATTGCAAAGCTTCTGAAGCGTGATCATCGAACAATCAAGCGTTTCATTCAAAATAGTCAACAGGGTCGCAAGAAGCGTGTGGAAAAACCAAGGCGCAAAATAACTGCCCATGAACTGAGAAAAGTCAAGCGTGCAGCTGCCAAGATGCCACTTGCCACCAGTTTGGCCATATTTCAGAGCTGCAACATCACTGGAGTGCCCAAAAGCACAAGGTGTGCAATACTCAGAGACATGGCCAAGGTAAGAAAGGCTGAAAGACGACCACCACTGAACAAGACACACAAGCTGAAACGTCAAGACTGGGCCAAGAAATACCTCAAGACTGATTTTTCTAAGGTTTTATGGACTGATGAAATGAGAGTGAGTCTTGATGGGCCAGATGGATGGGCCCGTGGCTGGATTGGTAAAGGGCAGAGAGCTCCAGTCCGACTCAGACGCCAGCAAGGTGGAGGTAGAGTACTGGTTTGGGCTGGTATCATCAAAGATGAGCTTGTGGGGCCTTTTCGGATTGAGGATGGAGTCAAGCTCAACTCCCAGTCCTACTGCCAGTTTCTGGAAGAGACCTTCTTCAAGCAGTGGTACAGGAAGAAGTCTGCATCCTTCAAGAAAAACATGATTTTCATGCAGGACAATGCTCCATCACACGCGTCCAAGTACTCCACAGCGTGGCTGGCAATAAAGGGTATAAAAGAAGAAAAACTAATGACATGGCCTCCTTGTTCACCTGATCTGAACCCCATTGAGAACCTGTGGTCCATCATCAAATGTGAGATTTACAAGGAGGGAAAACAGTACACCTCTCTGAACAGTGTCTGGGAGGCTGTGGTTGCTGCTGCACGCAATGTTGATGGTGAACAGATCAAAACACTGACAGAATCCATGGATGGCAGGCTTTTGAGTGTCCTTGCAAAGAAAGGTGGCTATATTGGGCACCGATTTGTTTTTGTTTTGTTTTTGAATGTCAGAAATGTATATTTGTGAATGTTGAGATGTTATATTGGTTTCACTGGTAAAAATAAATAATTGAAATGGGTATATTTTTTTTTTTTGTCAAGTTGCCTAATAATTATGCACAGTAATAGTCACCTGCACACACAGATATCCCCCTAAAATAGCTAAAACTAAAAACAAACTAAAAACTACTTCCAAAAATATTCAGCTTTGATATTAATGAGTTTTTTGGGTTCATTGAGAACATGGTTGTTGTTCAATAATAAAATGAATCCTCAAAAATACAACTTGCCTAATAATTCTGCACTCCCTGTATTGCCAGGGTTGCCAGGATAAGATTACAGAACAACAACAAGAAACTCCACCAAACATTTAACTTTAAAAGATGCCTGTTTAATTTATATTGCAAAGCAAATAAAAATTGTGATAATGAAATACAACCAGAAGAAAGCTCTATCTGTCTTGGAAAAAAAATTGGGCACAGCGTTGCATGACTGAGTAATTGTCATTCAAAGTGTGACACTGCTGAAATCTGAAAAATGGCCTGAACATGAAGTGGGTGAGTGTCCGGTATTAAAGTTGTTAAGCTGGTGCCATGTCCCCTGCCCCAGATTTGTGTTTCAAGGTGGCTCCTTTCTTTTGAAGCATCCTATGGAGCCAGCCTTGCATGCAGAAATGTTTAGGGAGTTGTGCCTCCCTACACTATGTACATCAATAGAAACACACAGCCAAGTAGCCTAGGATGGCAAGGCACTCCTCTGCTCCTCCTCCAATTAACTTTTTTTCAGTGACTGAACTAAAATTGTAAATTACAAGTGCTGGAGTAAGAGTTTTAACAAATAGCTTAATATTGAATGTTTATTTTATTGTGCGCAATATATTAAGCTAAAAACTCTGAGGGTTTAATACTACTTTAAAGGAGAAGTGCAGGATCGCATAAACTTGTGTGATGCTGCAGCTGTCCTCCACCAGTTCGTAGCCTGAGAACTGAGTGATCACATGACCTTTGATCTCTCAGTTCTCAGTCTTTGTTGAACAGAGAGCAAGCAAATTGTCAGTCACTTGCTCTCTACTCTGCCCCTCAATTGTTCACTAGAACGCCAGGCTGTGCAGGGGTGGGAGTGGCTGGCTCAGGCTCTCAGCGGTGTGTTGAGATGCTGAGCTAGCTGCCCCTCAGGCTTCTGGGTAGATACCTACATTAATATTGGGATCCTTGCAGAGCCTAAACCAGTTCTGTGGCATTAGCCAACAGCAGGCTTCAGCCCACTGACACTCACTCCTGTGACCCAGAAGAGATGTATGTCTGAAAGAGCTTTGGCCACACTTGTTTTACAATGGCTTTGCAAAAATATCAAAAGTTTACAATACTATATATCTAAAGCCAAAACGTTTGGGGATTTGATTTTCAATATAGATTTTTTTTTTTCCGATACACAGGAGAACATGTGAGGTAATCTCTTCTTTCAAAAAAAAAAAAAATGTTTCATATAATATGATCAAAACCTTTTTATTTTTTGATAATAAAAGTAAATAAGGGGTGTACCACCAGGGGAAGGAAAGGAAGAAGAAAGACACATTTAGGTAAGGGGTAGGCAAAAAAAGGGGGGGGGAAAGGGGGGGAGAAGGAAAGGGAGAAAGAGGACACAGTGGGGTTACATGGAGGGAAGGAAAGATGGAGGAAAAAAGGGGAAAGGAAGGGGAAAGGGAAAGGAGGGGGAGGGAAAAAGATGGGGGGGGGGGGAAAGGGGAGGGGGGGAGGGGAAGGAAACGGACGAAGAGAAGAACCGTGGAAGAAACAAGGAAAAACCGGGGGAGGGGGGAGGAGGGAGAGGGGTGGAGGAGGAAAGAAAGACACCATCAGGATACATACTAGGAGGCCTTGGCTGGGGAGTGCCAAGGCAAACGTAATGAAAAAGTCTCAAAATGACCGAGAGGTCCACCAAAGTGTGTGATTGGAAAGTACAATAGTGCCGAGGAAAAAAGGTCATTAAGTCCAGTTCCCGTGAAGAGGCAGTGAAGAATATAACAAAATCTCAGTACCTGTGTGCCCGATAGGGCATTCAAAAGTTAAAGGGGTAGTGGTGGGTCCCAGGACATAAAGGTCCTGTAAACCAAGGAATGCTCACAGTAGTGGCCAGGTAAAGAGGGCCAATGCAGGAGGCTGGTAATGTATCAGTTACCAGTCTGTGGGGATAACCATCAGGTGAGCCTAAAAAAGTGATAGCAAACAGTCATCAAAAGGTTAGTGTCCATGTTCAGTCATCCAGTGTTAGGTGGGGGTATAATGCCCCCTCTATGGAGGTAGCCTTGTACTTACTTTTGGTTGTTTGGGATATGTGTATGTCCTGGGACCTGGCTCCGGTGCACTAAATCCAGCCAGGAGCTGCAACTAAATAGTTCCCCATGTGCGTCTCAATCAGGCGCGTCCTGGACGCAGGAACGCGCCGACGTGTGTAGGGGCGGGCTTACAGAGAGACTGACTATCTCTCTGAGCAGGGACAGACCTAGATCATGTGATTAAGCCCTCCAATAGCTGCATCACATGGAACTGGGGGAGGAGCCGGCCACGGCACGTCTCCGCCCGCTCTGTGTCTCGCTATGCTAACACAGCGAGCAGGGAGGAAGGGCGGGGGGACCGGGCGGGCTCGCAAAGGGGTGGCATTGACTCCCTATACGTGGGCGGATCTGAACCTACGAGGCTCAGCCGTCCCATTGTATGCCCGAGTCACAGACGGCCAGGGGAGGAGCCAGCCGCAGCAGTCTCCACCCACTTCACACGTCGCCCTATAGGCGCAGCGAGCAGGGGGAGGGGGGGGGGCAGGCAGTGTTGACACTGCAGCCATGGTGACCGCCGGTGGGCGTCACCTGGTGAGGCATGTAAAGTAGTGCCTGAAATCGCCAATAGGTGTATAAAGGATGTCATAACGTGATTGTGCAGCTGAGGGCTGACATGATTACAGTGCGTTACTGGAGATGTGTCCCGGAGTGTGGGAGCATGGAACATTAACATTGGATATAATTACACAATCCAAAAGGATTGATACATCCTCACATGTAGTGCGCATGTGGATGCATAGTATTTTAACATATGCCACGTCCTAAACGAATTTTGAAAAGAAGGAATGACTTAGGGGCTAGTCATGGACTTTATCGGCATGATAGGTTGGTAAAGATATGAGTCTTTCAAAAGGTAACTTTATATATAAAAATATTTATTACAAAAATATATACTTTAAAAGTTTTACTCCAAAGAGTACACATAGAGTACACATAACATCTGATTAGCACAGCGTTCACAGTAATTGATGTAACTTATTTGTAGAAGATTAGATCTGGTTATAATACACTAGCACCCAATGTACAACACTGGACTAGATAAGGTATATAGCGTCCTAGTACGGACTAGTACTTTAAACCATAAATAAATACAGAAACTTCCAGAAAAAGTCATCAGCAACTGGAGATTTTATCACTTGCGCTGGGTTGATCGGAGTCCCGACATGTTTCGCGCTGTAAGTAAGCGCTTCCTCAAAGGACTTAGTGAGATCAATGTGCTGTATTGATGGAAAAACAGATATAAATATATAGCATATTGTTTTTGAACAAAAAAATGTATAACAACCTGTATAAATATTCAAAGGTCCGGAGTGCTCCTATAACATGCAATACGGTGAGGAAAAGGACGGAAAAGGTCACCCCCATAAAAATTGTTTGTGGAGATAACCACAAATAGCAGGCAAGATGCCTAGGCAAAGTCCCAAAATTCCAGTACGAAGGAGACAAGAGGCATAGTAGAAACAAAGTATGATAATTGATAAGGTTGAAACCATATTGCTTACCTACAAAAAGGAGCAGAACAATACAGGAAAAATTAGCTGTAGAATAACTTGGCATGGTACTCTCTAGATAGAGAGGTGTGTAGCAATGGCTAGCAAGGAGTTAAATTTGTAACCCCAAAAAAGATTAAAGTGGCATAGAAGGGCGGCAGGGCTGTAGCAAGAAATAAATAAAACAATACATAGGATCAGAGCGTTGCTAAAAAATAATAATAATGAAAAGTAATCATAATGTAAATAGTAATAAAAGGAAGCCTGATGCTTACCCAGTATTTAGAAGCAATTATATATGGGAGTTGCAGTTTGCTCATAGCATGGCTACATTTAGCCAATGTAAGATTAGAGTGTTTGAAAAGCACTAGTATAATCCTTAGGGCAGTTCAAGGGAACAGGGACAAGGATTGCCTAAATAGGCCAGTCACTGAAATATAAAAAATATAAGGGAAAGACTTGTAAGCCCAAAGAAGTTAACCGCACAAAAGTATGGAAAGACGTTTAGGGATGTAAATCGTGGTCTTACCAGTAAGCAATGCTAGCCGCAGGTGCCGGTTATTCAAATGCCTCCCAGGAGGCTAGGAATAGCGTGTGTAGCCTGGGGGCTTTATATAGTCCCGAGTCCCGCCACAGATCGACAAACACCTCGGCGCTGCCGGGTGATGTCATCTGTGTTGGCCGCAAAGTAACAGCAGATGCGCGCGCACCAGAAGAAATAGAGGTGCGCGCGCAATTCTGCAGTTAATACATCATTCGATGGCGAGTGCACGCCATCTAGTGGACATATTGAGATACAGCAGAGATGGAAAAGCTGTATCTCAAGCGGCCACATCGTCTGGAATGAAAAGGAGGAACAAATGAAAAGGCATCGCATCTGGAAGAGAATGAACAACAGGGGAAGACATTTCCATCCACTATTCACCGAAGTTGCAGAAATGGAGCACAACCGTAGTAAATATAAAATACACATTAACATTTATGAGATATGGAAGTAGGTAGATCTTCCAAATTAATATATGTTATTTAATTATACAGCGAAGATAACCTCGTATGGAAACAGGGGTACAGTAGATAAGCTAACAAAAGAGTACAACTGGAAAGATCCCAGTAGAACAAAAGTATATGAGCATCATTATATGGATAGTATAATTAGCTACAGTGATATAACATTTAATTCTGCAAATAATAAGCAAAGACAATAGGGGGGTAAAAATTGATAATTAGATGCTGATAGGACAGAATAAGAATGACCAGTTAAATTAATATTTCTACAGAAAAGATTTGTAGGATTGTGCTTCGTTAATGCCTGGAGGTTGTAGAGCATTTAAACGTTCGATCCAATAAGCCTCTTTTTGAAGTACCTGTTTGTCCCAGTTGCCTCCACGGCAATCTTTAGGGACAATGGCCAGCACTATGAAAGAGGCAACTGAGGTATTGAATTTATGATATAGGTCAAGGTGACGGCTGACTGATGTCACCATTTTGCCCTGGGAAGAGTAATAAACATGATCCCTAATTCTATGTTTAAAGTTTCTGATGGTTTTACCCACGTAAAATGCATGACAGGTGCATGTCATGAGGTAAATGATTCCCTGAGTATTGCAGTCCGCGTAAAAGTTAGGGGTAAAAATTTCCCCATTAGGTAAAGAAAAAGTAATGCCCTCTCTAACCCAGGGGCAAAAGTTACACCTGCCACATCTCATCATGCCATTTGGAGGTCGTTGTTGATTTGGGTTTATTTTGTAGTGACTAGAGGTCAATTTATCTCTCAGTGAGCGGGATCTTTTGAAAGTGATATCTGGTCTTTGGCCAATGTAGTTACTAAGGATAGAATCGTTGGTAAGAAGTGACCAATGTTTAGTTAGAATGTTGCGCACCTCAATATGGTGACTTGAGTACCGCGTAATGAATCTCACTGGTTGCGACCCTGTACTGGCTTTTTGTTTAAATAATAAGTTGGTACGGGATTGTCGTGCAGCCTTATTAAATGCTTTGCGTAGTAAAGATTTACTGTAGCCTCTCACCAACAGACGTTGCTTGAGTAGGTTAGCCTGTAACAGGAAATCTTTTGTCATAGTGCAATTCCTTCGTAAACGGAGGTATTGTGCGTAAGGTATGCTTTTAAGGAGGTTGGTTGGATGTGCACTGGTGGCGTGTAACAGAGTGTTACCTGCAGTCTCCTTTCTAAAGAGAGAGGAGGTAATTCTGCCATCGCTATCCTTTAAGATGGTAAGATCAAGAAAGGTGACCTGATCTGAGGAAGCAGTAAACGTAAATTTTAAATTGCGTTCATTAACATTGAGAATATCAATGAATTGATATAGTTGGGAACTGGTACCTGACCAGATGATGAAAATATCGTCGATGTACCTTAGCCAGATGATAACATGGCCAGTGTACATCGACAAGTCCTCATCCGAAAAAATATCACGTTCCCACCCCCCCAGGTACAGATTGGCGTAGCCAGGGGCACAGCAGGTGCCCATGGCTACGCCCTGCACCTGGAGGAAGTGGGACTCTTTAAAAACAAAATGATTTCGCGTTAGAATAAATCGTATTATTCTAACGCGAAATCATTTTGTTTTTAAAGAGTCCCACTTCCTCCAGGTGCAGGGCGTAGCCATGGGCACCTGCTGTGCCCCTGGCTACGCCAATCTGTACCTGGGGGGGTGGGAACGTGATATTTTTTCGGATGAGGACCTGTCGATGTACACTGGCCATGTTATCAACTGGCTAAGGTACATCGACGATATTTTCATCATCTGGTCAGGTACCAGTTCCCAACTATATCAATTCATTGATATTCTCAATGTTAATGAACGCAATTTAAAATTTACGTTTACTGCTTCCTCAGATCAGGTCACCTTTCTTGATCTTACCATCTTAAAGGATAGCGATGGCAGAATTACCTCCTCTCTCTTTAGAAAGGAGACTGCAGGTAACACTCTGTTACACGCCACCAGTGCACATCCAACCAACCTCCTTAAAAGCATACCTTACGCACAATACCTCCGTTTACGAAGGAATTGCACTATGACAAAAGATTTCCTGTTACAGGCTAACCTACTCAAGCAACGTCTGTTGGTGAGAGGCTACAGTAAATCTTTACTACGCAAAGCATTTAATAAGGCTGCACGACAATCCCGTACCAACTTATTATTTAAACAAAAAGCCAGTACAGGGTCGCAACCAGTGAGATTCATTACGCGGTACTCAAGTCACCATATTGAGGTGCGCAACATTCTAACTAAACATTGGTCACTTCTTACCAACGATTCTATCCTTAGTAACTACATTGGCCAAAGACCAGATATCACTTTCAAAAGATCCCGCTCACTGAGAGATAAATTGACCTCTAGTCACTACAAAATAAACCCAAATCAACAACGACCTCCAAATGGCATGATGAGATGTGGCAGGTGTAACTTTTGCCCCTGGGTTAGAGAGGGCATTACTTTTTCTTTACCTAATGGGGAAATTTTTACCCCTAACTTTTACGCGGACTGCAATACTCAGGGAATCATTTACCTCATGACATGCACCTGTCATGCATTTTACGTGGGTAAAACCATCAGAAACTTTAAACATAGAATTAGGGATCATGTTTATTACTCTTCCCAGGGCAAAATGGTGACATCAGTCAGCCGTCACCTTGACCTATATCATAAATTCAATACCTCAGTTGCCTCTTTCATAGTGCTGGCCATTGTCCCTAAAGATTGCCGTGGAGGCAACTGGGACAAACAGGTACTTCAAAAAGAGGCTTATTGGATCGAACGTTTAAATGCTCTACAACCTCCAGGCATTAACGAAGCACAATCCTACAAATCTTTTCTGTAGAAATATTAATTTAACTGGTCATTCTTATTCTGTCCTATCAGCATCTAATTATCAATTTTTACCCCCCTATTGTCTTTGCTTATTATTTGCAGAATTAAATGTTATATCACTGTAGCTAATTATACTATCCATATAATGATGCTCATATACTTTTGTTCTACTGGGATCTTTCCAGTTGTACTCTTTTGTTAGCTTATCTACTGTACCCCTGTTTCCATACGAGGTTATCTTCGCTGTATAATTAAATAACATATATTAATTTGGAAGATCTACCTACTTCCATATCTCATAAATGTTAATGTGTATTTTATATTTACTACGGTTGTGCTCCATTTCTGCAACTTCGGTGAATAGTGGATGGAAATGTCTTCCCCTGTTGTTCATTCTCTTCCAGATGCGATGCCTTTTCATTTGTTCCTCCTTTTCATTCCAGACGATGTGGCCGCTTGAGATACAGCTTTTCCATCTCTGCTGTATCTCAATATGTCCACTAGATGGCGTGCACTCGCCATCGAATGATGTATTAACTGCAGAATTGCGCGCGCACCTCTATTTCTTCTGGTGCGCGCGCATCTGCTGTTACTTTGCGGCCAACACAGATGACATCACCCGGCAGCGCCGAGGTGTTTGTCGATCTGTGGCGGGACTCGGGACTATATAAAGCCCCCAGGCTACACACGCTATTCCTAGCCTCCTGGGAGGCATTTGAATAACCGGCACCTGCGGCTAGCATTGCTTACTGGTAAGACCACGATTTACATCCCTAAACGTCTTTCCATACTTTTGTGCGGTTAACTTCTTTGGGCTTACAAGTCTTTCCCTTATATTTTTTATATTTCAGTGACTGGCCTATTTAGGCAATCCTTGTCCCTGTTCCCTTGAACTGCCCTAAGGATTATACTAGTGCTTTTCAAACACTCTAATCTTACATTGGCTAAATGTAGCCATGCTATGAGCAAACTGCAACTCCCATATATAATTGCTTCTAAATACTGGGTAAGCATCAGGCTTCCTTTTATTACTATTTACATTATGATTACTTTTCATTATTATTATTTTTTAGCAACGCTCTGATCCTATGTATTGTTTTATTTATTTCTTGCTACAGCCCTGCCGCCCTTCTATGCCACTTTAATCTTTTTTGGGGTTACAAATTTAACTCCTTGCTAGCCATTGCTACACACCTCTCTATCTAGAGAGTACCATGCCAAGTTATTCTACAGCTAATTTTTCCTGTATTGTTCTGCTCCTTTTTGTAGGTAAGCAATATGGTTTCAACCTTATCAATTATCATACTTTGTTTCTACTATGCCTCTTGTCTCCTTCGTACTGGAATTTTGGGACTTTGCCTAGGCATCTTGCCTGCTATTTGTGGTTATCTCCACAAACAATTTTTATGGGGGTGACCTTTTCCGTCCTTTTCCTCACCGTATTGCATGTTATAGGAGCACTCCGGACCTTTGAATATTTATACAGGTTGTTATACATTTTTTTGTTCAAAAACAATATGCTATATATTTATATCTGTTTTTCCATCAATACAGCACATTGATCTCACTAAGTCCTTTGAGGAAGCGCTTACTTACAGCGCGAAACATGTCGGGACTCCGATCAACCCAGCGCAAGTGCTAAAATCTCCAGTTGCTGATGACTTTTTCTGGAAGTTTCTGTATTTATTTATGGTTTAAAGTACTAGTCCGTACTAGGACGCTATATACCTTATCTAGTCCAGTGTTGTACATTGGGTGCTAGTGTATTATAACCAGATCTAATCTTCTACAAATAAGTTACATCAATTACTGTGAACGCTGTGCTAATCAGATGTTATGTGTACTCTATGTGTACTCTTTGGAGTAAAACTTTTAAAGTATATATTTTTGTAATAAATATTTTTATATATAAAGTTACCTTTTGAAAGACTCATATCTTTACCAACCTATCATGCCGATAAAGTCCATGACTAGCCCCTAAGTCATTCCTTCTTTTCAAAATTACACAATCCAAGTGTACTGGTACCTACATATGGTAGTGACTGAAATAGGATACAAAGGGAGGAAAGAAAAAGGCAACGAAACAAGGAAAAGCAAAAAGTAAAAAGGAAAGGGTAAAGGACCAAGGGAAGAGGGGAAAGAAGAAAGGTGAAAACTAAGTCCTGGGTATCCCAGCTCTATGGGTCAAGGGCACATTTAAGGCATGGAGACATGATGGACGGGATAATAGGGATAATCAAAAGCATTAGTAATTATAACATAATTTACAATTTGTTATACGTTACATTTGAAAAGTTTATATAGCAATACAGCCACAATTAATACTTGAATATATAAAATAACCTTCTGTATAGCCGAAGGTTGGTTGCAAGTCATTTCAACAAATAATGCATTAACTCACAGATAGATCAATTTGGGTGACATAAAGAGACAATTAAGTAGGGATAGACAGCATGTCGGGAAGCAAATTATTTTGTGTCTTTCCGACCCAGATAAGGGTATTCAATTTGATGAATCTCATGCTGTCACCTAGAGAACTGTCCATGTCAAGGCAGGTCAGGTGTATGGATGGGTTCTAGTTGGCTCCCTGTCCCAGGAAGAAGGGGGCAGGGACCCAATCAAAACCGTCTCCATCAAAGAAATGATTTAAATGAGTTCATTTCGTTCAAGCCGGGGGACACCGTGGCCCCCAGTCGTTCTATCCAGAGACATTCACGCTGAAGTAGCGTTTTGTCTCTGTTCCCTCCTCGTGCATCTACGGGTATCACTTCCAAAACAAAAAACTTTATGACATTGGGATTAAATCTATGATAGAGCCCTATATGTCGGCCAATAGTTGTTAATTTGCCATTTGTTGAATGATATAGGTGGTCCCCTATGCGTTGGCGTAATTCCCTTATAGTTTTTCCTACATAGAATGCATGGCATTCACAGATCATGAGATAAATCACTCCAGTGGTGCCGCAATCTACTGAAAAGTGTGGAGCAAATAGTTCCCCGTTGGGTAAAGTATGTTTGTGACCCAAGAGTATCCACGGGCAGCGAGAGCAAGATCCACATCTCGATGTGCCCCTGGGGCCTCCTGTTCTGGCTTTCGATGGTTTGTAATGACTATTCGTCAGGCGGCTTTTGAGAGCATTAGCTCTATGAAAAACTAATTCAGGGGTAGCACGTACGTGTTTGTGAAGAATGGGATGATCGCTCAATAAGTGCCAATGTTTACTCAGGATTGACCGCAATTGGTCATGATGTGCGGAAAATTTTGTAATCACCTTCGCAGTGTGGGGTCTATTAGCTCGGGGTGGTTGGAATAATAGGGAAGATCTCGTTCGGGTCTTAGCCCTATTGAATGCTCTTCTGAGGGTTGATCGAGTATACCCTCTCAATAGGAGGCGTTCCCGTAATGCATTGGCCTGAGTACAGAAATCTGCATCTATAGTGCAGTTTCTCTGCAGGCGTAAGTATTGTGCGTAGGGTATACTTTGTATAAGGGAGTGTGGGTGAGCACTGGAGGCGTGTAAAAGGGTGTTCCCCGCCGTAGGTTTGCGGAAGAGATCCGTAATGATCGTACCGTCTACATTCTTGATGACTGTCAGATCCAAGTAGGGGATCCGAGAGTCATCAGAAGTGTATGTAAAAAATAGATTGTCAGTGTTTTGGTTGAGCAAATCAATAAATTCCCGCAGTAATTGGTTAGTGCCTGTCCAAATCATAAATACGTCGTCTATGAAACGATACCAACATATGACATGTTGGAGATAAGTCTCATGTTCCTCACTAGAAAAGATCTTACGTTCCCAGGCGCCCAAAAATAAATTAGCGTACGAGGGTGCACAGGAGGTGCCCATAGCCACTCCCTGGCTTTGCAAAAAATGTTGGTTGTCAAACAAAAAATAATTTCTAGTGAGGATAAAGGTGAGAAGTTTGATAATAAATTCGTTGCGAGGCCACAGTGTATGTTCCTCCTCCATCAGAAAGGATCTGGCCGTCTGTACTCCCTGCTCGTGGGGGATGCTGGAGTACAAAGCCTCTACATCAATGTCCACGAGCAGGGAGTCCGGAGGAACCTGGATCCCCTCCAGATGGCATAGGAGGTCTGAGGTATCACCAATATATGATATAAGACTTTGCACATGGGAAATTAAGAAGTAATCCACAAATTTGCTGGCATGGTCTGTCAGTGACCCTATTCCAGAAACGATTGGGCGACCAGGAGGTCGCACCAGGCGTTTGTGTGTTTTGGGCAATGTGTAAAATGTAGGGGTTCGAGGGTGTTTAGGAATCAGGTAGTTCAACGTCTCCTTGTCTATGAGACCATCCCAGAAGGCTTCAGTACAGATGTCAATGAATTCATTAACATATAACTGAATGTTGCCCGCTGGGATGGGCTCATACCACGTAGCGTTGTCCAGTACATCATGACACATGGAAAGATATTGGTCATGTGTCATGATGACAATGTTGCCGCCTTTATCGGCCGGTTTCACGACTACATCACTACGTTGTTGTAATGAAGATAAAGCTTGTTGTTGACATGAAGTCAGATTGGGGTGAAAGGATTGCCATCGACTCCGTTTCAGATCCTTAACGGTCTGCTGTAGGAACGACCAGGTGGCTGGGCAGGTCATTAAATCTGGGAATTTACTGGAACTGGGCTTAAATTTTTTCAGTTGATTAGGGTCCGGGATAATTGTTCCAATAGATGTAACCGGAGGTGCACCAATTACCTCAGCGACACCGCCAGCCGGGGGCGTCGGAGGGCCATCGGTGCAACCTTCATCATACAGTAACATCAAGTCTCTTAATGCCCTAAATTCCTTCATTGTGAAGTCCTTGGTACGTTCAGTGAGTTCACGTTCTAATGCAAGATTCTGGCGATCTTTATCAAAAATAAATTTGAAAGTTAAATTACGAGAAAAAAGGTATAAATCTTTAATTGTTTCCGTCACATTTATGGAATCAGTGGGACAGAAACCCAACCCTAATTGTAACACCGATATCTCGTCAACAGATAGAACAATAGGTGTCAGATTGATAATGTTTAGATTGGTTGGGATGGATGTGGGTTGGGAAGGGGCGTGTCCAGTATGGGAGTGGTCAGGGATCCCTTGCGTACAAAGGTATCGATCTTTAACTGTTTGGTCAGGTCTAAAAAATCTAAATCCAATATGGCCTTTTTGGAATTGGCTGCGGTAGAATTTAGTACCTTTGGAATCACATGGTGCAACGTCGTCATTGGAGTACTCATCCCAGCAGTCACATTGGCCTCAGGTGAAGTTTCACCTGGTGTATGGGCAGAGTACCACCGGGCAATACTTCATTGGAGTCTCGGGGTTAATTGGGGAATCCTTGAGACCCCTCTATTTTTTCCATGTTTCATATATTATACAGTGCCTTGAGAAAGTATTCATACCACTTAAAGTTTTGTCATGTCACAACCAAAAACATAAATGTATTTTATTGGGATTTTATGTGATAGATCAACACAAAGTGGGACATAATTGTGAAGTGGAAGGAAAATGATAAATGGTTTTCAATTTTTTTTGCAAATAAATATCTTAAAAGTGTGGCGTGCATTTGTATTCTAAGATTGCCCTGTATTTGGCTCCATCCATCTTCCCATTTACTCTGACCAGTGTCCCTGCTAAAGAAAAGCATCCCCACCACGTGATGCTATTACCACCATGTTTCACAATGGGGGTGGTGTGTTAAGGATGATGTGTGGTGTTAGTTTTCTTCCACATGTTTGCCGTGTCCTTCACATGGCTTCTCCCAAACTGCAAACGGTACTACTTATGGCTTTCTTTCAACAATGGCTTTCACCTTGCCACTCTTCCATAAAGGCCAAATTTGTGGAGTGCATGACTAATAGCAGTGGCATGGTGATGGGGGGCTGACCAGGGCTTTACCCCACCGATTGGGCCCCGGGTCTCGAAATTTATCATTCAAATTTATTAGCCCAAAGTCCAAACGTCTGGGCTTGGATGGGAACTCACTATACAGTGGCAAGGCTGAGTTCATGGGCACCGATCAGGCTGCATTGATGGGCACAGGTAAGGCTGAGCTGATGGCCATCAATAAGGCTGCGCTAATGGGCACAGGTGAGGCTGCATTGATGGACACTAATAAGCCAGGCAGCAACCAGGAAGTGAGCCTAAACCCCCCATGATGCTGGGCTTGGGCTGGACTTACTTTAAAACGTGGGAGGGGTTATCAAATTTACCTTAGGGCTGAAGTCCCTGGTCTTTTTTTCCACCTAGCAACACCTTTGACTAAGAGACTGTACACACGATCGGTTTGTCTGATGAAAACAGACCGATGGATCGTTTTCATCGGACAAACCGATCGTGTGTGAGCCCCATCGGTTTGTTTTCCATCGGTGAAAAAAAATAGAACATGTTTTAAAATTCTCCTATGGATAAAAAACCAATAGAAGTAAAAAATCCACGCATGTTTAGAATCAAGTCGACGCATACTCGGAAGCATTGAACTTCATTTTTCTCAGCACGTCGTAAAGTTTTACGTCACCGCGTTGGACACGGTCGGATTTTTGACCGATGGTGTGTAGGCAAGACTGATGAAAGTCAGCTTCATCGGATATCCGTCGAAAAAATCCATCGGATTAGATTCCATCAAATATCCGATCATGTGTACAGGGCATTATAGTTGTACTGTGGACAGATTCTCACACCTAAGCTGTGGATCTCTGCATCTCCTCAAGAGTTAAAATGGGCCTTTTGGCTGCATCTCTTATTAGTGCTCTCCTTGCCCGGCCTGTCAGTTTAGGTGGACAGCCATGTCTTGGTAGGTTTGCAGTTATCCCATACTCTTTTTATTTTTGGATGATGGATTGAACAGTGCTCCGTGAGATGTTCAAAGCTTGAAATATTTTTTTTATAACCTAACCCTGCTTTAAACTTCTCCACAATTTTATCCCAGATCTGTCTGGTGTGTTCCTTAGCCTTCACAATACTGCTTGTTCACTAAGGGTATCTAACAAACCTCTTAGGGCAGTGGTTCTTAACCTGGGTTCGATCGAACCCCAGGGGTTCGGTGAGTCAGTCTCGCGGGTTCGGCGGAGGTCAAGACACACACCTATACACACTGTCTGTGCACCGGACCGGCCGCCATGTTCAGTCTCGACAATGGCGAGCTGGCGTGCTGTGATTGGGTGAATAGGTCATGTGGCCTGGCCTGAGCTGGCCTGTCTGTGATCACGTCGGGTGGCGCATGCGCTTGGAGTCTCCAGCCTCTGCCTCGCTGTCACTCCGATGCCGCCGTACTCTTCTCCACGGTCCGGATCACTTCACCGACCGTGGCAGTGGCACTGCAGGCAGTGGCAGCACCGCGGCGCATATCGTGGACAGACAGGATTCGGAAGAGCAGGTGAGACTGAGAGACTCAGACGAGTCATGTTGCTTGCCCGGCCACTGGCAGTGTGTCTGGGATTCGGGGAGAGCGGCCTGAGCGCCGGAGGTCCAGGATGACTAGTAGGGCATGTGGACTGGAGACGGATAAACATTCTGGCTGATTCTGAACGGTAGTGGCTTATTAAGTAAGTAAATGATATATAACTTGATATATATATGATATATAACTTATATACCAAACCTAGAAATCTAGAAAGGATTTTAAGGGTGGACCACATACAAAAAAATAATAATAAAAAAAGATATTGAGTACAGTGCTATGAGGCTCATGCCTTTCTTGTGCTAATGTTTGCTGCTAATTTTAATGCAAGCCTTTGGTAGAAGTTGCATCGATAGGATCCCAGCTGTTGCACAGTGCTTAGATTTAGATAAATATATACCTAAATATATACCTATGTTTTGAATTTGAAAAAATCATATTTTATTTTTCCAATTAAGAAGGGTTCGGTGAATGTGCATATGAAACTGGTGGGGTTCAGTACCTCCAACAAGGTTAAGAACCACTGTCTTAGGGCTTCACAGAAGAGCTATATTTATACTAAGGTTGTCCCGATACCGATACTAGTATCAGTACCGATACAGAGCATTTGCCCGAGTTATGTACTCGGGCAAATGCTCCGATGCTTCACCCGATACCTGGGCAGACAGGGTGATCAGTGCGGTGGGAGAGTTACAAGCACCGATCACCGCTGTATAGATTTCAAAGTCTGACAGCCGGCCCGTTTCTCTCTCCCCCCGCGGCTTTCAGCTGCTTTCGTGAAATCAGTGGTGATCGGTGCCTTGTAACTCTCCCACACACGATCACCGCTGACTGTCCCCGTATCCTCCTCCAGTCCCCCTCCGTTCTACTGCTGTCCCCCCTCCGTGCATCTGTCCCCCTCCGTGCTGCTGTCCCCCTTGCTTCTCCCCCTCCATGCTGCTCTCCCCTCAATCTGTCAGGATGGAGAGCGGAGGTAGGAGTCGGTAAACACAGCTCCTTAGTTTTCTGAATGGACAGAGTCAGTGAAAACTGACTCTGTTCATTCACATAACTGAAACATTGTAACCTCCTGTGATTATGATGTCTCAGTTAATGAATGAGCTTTCTTCTCTCCATTCATTTTCAGTGCAGCGGAGAATGCTGAGAAAGGGACTGGGGAATATGTGTCCTTAGTCCCTTTCCCTGTCTCAAAGGAGAGATGTCAGAGGTCTGTTAAGACCCCTGATATCTCACCATAGCCCCCCAACAGGGCTGATAAAAAAAAAAAATAATAATTGCAAAAAATAATAAAAACACACACTGACACTGTCCACCCCCCCCCCCCACCCCCTTAAAAAAAAAGCATTGTCAAAAAAAAAAAATGTTAAAAAATATAAAAAATAAAACACTACTGACACATGTGCCACTGTCATATGAGATTAAATAAAAGTATCGGTTATCGGTGAGTACTTAAAAAAAGTATTGGTACAGTACTTGTCCTCGGTCTTATAAAAGTGGTATTGGGACAACCCTAATTTATACTGAGATTAAATTACACACGGGTGGACTCTATTTACTAATTAGGTGACTTCTAAAGGCAATTGGTTCCACTAGATTTTAGTTAGGGGTATCAGAGTAAAGAGGGCTGAATACAAATCCACGCCACAGTTTTCCGATATTTATTTGTAAAAAATTTGGAAAACCATTTATCATGTTCCTTCTTCTTTACAATTATGTGCCATTTTTGTGTTGGTCTATCACATAAAATCCCAATAAAATACATTTACGTTTTTGGTTGTAACATGACAAAATGTGGACAATTTCAAGGGGTATGAATACTTTTTTAAGGCACTGTACATGTTAATGCTGTTGTTGTAACCAGTTAATTAATTGTGCACCCAATACCTGTTAATAGTTTATTGGGGCAAAACTGCAGATGAGTTTGGATCTGAGGAAGCACGCCCTTTTCTGTAACATTCACTCCTAGTGGCAGACTCATCCTACAGTGAAAGAAAAATACAGTATATCATAGGAGAAATTATGGAATCTCACTTATACCTGTATTCAGCTGGTCAAGACTGTAAATCCTTTGTGATGAGCAGCGGATTGGGGCTGATCACACAGTTTTGAGCTCTGCAGCATTCCCTAAGTACCCACAGAAAGCATTAGTGGCATCCCAGTCGAAAGAGGAAGGAAACTTCAATACTTTTTCAGTATTTTTAAACTACATACGTGTACGTTTATCAGAGATAATTTATCTCTGTTTAGTTCTCAGCAGTTCTCAGAGAAAAATCTTCTCTTTTGGCACCCTGTTTATGAACTGGAGAACATGTATTCACAGAAGGAGACGTTTTTCCTCTGAGAACACCTGAGATCTGTGTCTCGGGGGGAGAGCTGCCTGTGATCTCCTGAGATACCTGTGTGATTACAGAGCAGCTGCATTTTTAAAGTGAAACTAAAGTTAAAAAGACTGTGTAATTACAAGAAAATATTAAGCGGTGCCTCCACCCCATGGCAATATAAGGCAATATAAGTTGTTGCGCACTGCGCACACGGCATTACAGCCGAAGAGAGTGTCGCGTCAACATCAAAAGAAGAGGACGGAGAAGACCGGGCTAGAGCTAGCAAAAGAACAGTAGACAGCGAAGGAGCCCGGCAGAAGACACCGGACAGAGGGAGAAGAACCGAAGAAGAGCCGGAGAGGGGAGAAGAAATAGGAAGAGACCACCGGAGCTGCCTAATAAATTACTTTAAAAACCTATGCAGTGTGTTTTATTTTTGATACTTTTTTTCCAGGTGAATGGGTAGGGGTACCCGCCCCCAGCCCCCGACAACCAACTGCCAGAGTTATCGGGAAGAGGCCCTTGTCCTCATCAACATGGGGACAAGGTGCTTTAGGGTTAAGAAGGCGCAGGGCCCCCCCTGCCGCAAAGCACCTACCCCACATGTTGAGGGCATGCGGCTTGGTATGGTTCAGGAGGGGGGGGTGCTATCTCGTCCCCACCCCCTTTCCTGACCGGCCGGGCTGCATGCTCGGATAAGGGTCTGGTATGGATTTTTGGGGGGACCCCCGTGACGTTTTTTCGGCGTAGGGGGCTCCCCTTAAAATCCATACCAGACCGAAGGGTCTGGTATCATCCGAGGGGATGAACCCACGCCAATTTTTTTCCATTTTGGCGGAGTTCCCCTTCATCCTCAACACACAAGTTGCACTGCAAGTTGAATCACGATGATCTGACTTCTGGTGCGACTTCTATTAAAATCAATGGGCTCCCATAGGGAACCATTGATTTTGAATAGAGGCAGAGAAATGCCTAACGTGGCTAACACTCTTTTACATCGTTAACCCTCATTTAACACCTTTTTACCGGCGTCTGGCGTTTCCAGGACTGCTCTTGAACGCGATTTTAGGGCGTTCAGAAAACAGCCCATAAACTCCACTGCTGATAAACATCCAAAAACGTCCATGTGTGCATGGACATACTCCAAAAAAACTTCTGTTTTATGAGCTCCAGTGTGCATGGAGCCTAAGGCTGGATTCACACCTATGCATTTTTAGTGCTTTTTGCATTTTGAAGATTTGCACTACAGTCCATTTAACATGGTTTCCTATGGAACATGTTGTGTAGTGCAAATCTGCAAAATGCTAAAAGCACTAAAAATGCATAGGTGTGAATCCAGCCTAAAAGTGAATGACAGAAGGGTGTGTCCTGTTATGAGAAGTAAAGAACATGTTCTCCACGCCTGATCTCAGCTTCATAAACTGGCACACCTGAAAGATCAGCCGTGATCATCAGGAGCTTGGCTCTTCTCTGTTTGATAAACGCACACCATTGTATGCAATAGTTTATATAGTGTACATTGTGATGTGAGTGATAGTGAGCATATATATTTCTTCTATAATAAATGTTTTTTTTTTTATTATTTTATAATATGTTTTATTTTAGACTACTGGTTTGTTTACTATTACCAAACTTTTAGACAACACCTTCCAACCTTTCAGAAAACAAGTTGAACTTGCATTCAAGCAGCGTCCAAACATAATTGCATATAGTGACAGTTGTACTTACACAATCTATATCTTGCTAATGTTGAGGTCCTTTATTGTGGTTGTTCAATACCTGAAAAGGCGTGATCATGTATAATACAGGGACTATAAGAATTAGCAGTGCTCCTTCAGACATTTTGACAAATGAACAGCCTAATTCAATTCCATTTTAACGCCTCAGTTGCTTATCTGCACAGGCACAGCTAATAAATCAGGCAGTGGGATATTGTTAAATTACAGATCAGCACTACATTAAAAGCTGGAGGATATGTAAAGCCACTCAAGCAAGCAATTGCAGCCTTTACACCCAGGGGGCTCTGCCACAACCAAGAGGGGTATAATTAATCATTACCCAGAGTATTAAAGAAGGACTGCTTTTTAGTGACATGTCACAGTGCAGTGCTTTTAAATATGTTTTATATAAGTTTAAGGTTGACATTTATTTATTGAAACAAAACATAGAACCAATGTATAGCAGCTATCCAGTTAGTTCTTACATGCATGTTGTCTATAAATTAGCGTGGACTATAATATTCTCACTATATGTCAACGGAAAATTAAAACAGCACATTAATACCCCTTTGGTCTACATAATCCAATGCATATAAAAAATAGCCATTACTATCTTTTACTTAAAGTGATTGTAAAGTCTTGCTTTTTTTTCTATAAAAATAACAAACATGTTATACTTGCTCTGTTCAGTGGTTATGCATAGAACAGCCCTGATCCTCCTCTTCTCTGGTCCCTCTTTGGTGCTTCTGGCCCCTCCCTTTTGTTAAGTGCCCCCACAGCTTGCTATGGGGGCAGCCGAGCCACAGCTCTGTGTGTCCATTCAGACAGGGAGCTTCAGTTCAGCCCTGCCCCCTCTCTCTCTCCTTATTGGCTAACTGACTTTGACAGCAGCAGGAGCCAATGGCGCCACTGCTGTGTCTCAGCCAATCAGAAGGGATAGTCCTGGATGGGCAAGGCACAGAAGGCTTTTTATCTTAATGCAATAAGATAAAAAAAAACTTCTGCCTTTACAACCACTTTAAGATACAGCATTGCCTTCTTATAACAGATGCTAAACCTCTGCTTATGGGTAAGTGGGCAAAGTCATGCAAATCATTCCTTTTTGCCTTTTTTAGTCATCTGTGCATTCAGAACCTCTGGTGTATAGCACAGATACGGCCATAAATTTTAAGAGCTAGTATTATCGGCTTGCATACAGCTGTTTCAGACGTGTCAGCCCTAATCAGTGCAAGATATTTAATGGCTTTATTGGTTCGCATTGATGGCACAGATATTCACAAAAATTGTATAATACTATTCTTTGAAAACTAATAATCAGACTATGAAACCATTGATAGAATAAACAGCAATTAATGTTAAGGTTACATATAGCAATAATCCCTTAATTGCAGGATACCTATGGTCTAAAGAAGATAATTTTGTTCACACTTTAGCAGGTTGTACATCTTGCTTACAAAGGACCAACAACATTGTATCCAGTCGTACACAATTCACTGTTGGTTGAATAAACAACATATATCCTTTAGGTTAAAATGGTTTGTAATATGCATCCTCTCAATCACAAGAAACTAGGATGGTGCAATTATAACATTTCCATTACAGTCACAGGGGACTTGTGACCTAGAGAACATGATTTTGCACAAAGTTCAACATAATGTTTACCCCCCACCAGTTGCAGGAGACTAGGGTGGTCACAATTTCACAATATATGGACCCACCATAAAGTAATTTTGCTATTTCCTTTCTTCTTATTAGGCAAATATGGAAGTTATATCATGTGACTGGGAGTTTTTTGTTGTTTTCCTGTTTGGAAAGGACAAAAAGTCCCTTTTACCATATATGTCTCAGTATTGTAATCCAAAACCATCATATTTGCATTCATAGCAATTAAATATAAAAATGTAAATAATTGAAACTGTTTTTTCTTAAACATTGTTTGTAAAATGTTTGCATAGTTTTCATCTAAATAAAAAATCTCTGGCTTTCAGTCTAACAACTTCCTGCTTGTTAGTTCACAATTCGTTTAGCCTTTCCATGTATTAGTGGCTTTCAGAACAATATTATAGACTTAGATAAAGACCTAGCTTAAAATTTGCTGCCATCATTGCCTCCAAGAAAGCTGTGGAGGCTTAGAATGTCTTAGAAAGGCAACAGAAATCAAGCAAACGTCTCGCTGACATCGTATAGGTAATCTGGCTGAAAAAAGTCACAAGTCCTTCCAGTTCAACCAACAGAGGAAAAGTTACAAAAAACAAACAAACTGAATAAACCAAAAAAGAGCACCTCCAGCCCGCTAGGGAGACACAGGAACATATGATACACATAGTCAACTATATCACATTTCCTGTAAGGAAATCTCAAGTACTTTATACATTTGGGTGGGTACCTGTGCTGTCCTGAAAGAACAGAAGGGAAAAAACGTTACCAGTAAGTAACTTCATTTTTTCCCCTAATCGTCTTTCAGGACAGCCACCTGAGAGGATAATCAAGCACTTACCCTTAGGGCAGGACTACGCCTTGTAAGACATTGTGTCCAAAAGGTCTGATCATTTGCAGACCAAAGATCCACTCTATCGTGTCTTACAAAAGTGGCGAAGCTGGACCATGTTGTCGCTTTACAAATCTGTTCTGGCGTTGCTCCAGCCTGCGACACTGCCACTGATCTTGTGGAGTGTGCCCTGATACCCTCTGGGATCTGCAGAAAAAGAGAGTTTGGTCAGAGAGTGAGGCCAAGCACTATATAAAGTAAGCATATGGGATATAAAACACAGTATTGCTTATAAGGGTTCCAACAAAAAAAAAGGGGGGGGGGGGCGTTTGTTAGGGACTTTGAATAAGAGATGTATACCAAAAAGCAGTCTTAGCAAAGAGCATTTTATTATACCTTGTGAGATTATGTACAACATATTGAATGACAGAAAAATGCATACACAAAAAACGCATAAACTTAGAGCATGCTAAAAACCACATATACATATTGACGCCATGGTACTTGGCATATCATGCAGTAAAGACAAATCCTGCACAATATGAACCACTGAAGGGGCTAGATGGTATTGAATAATCTTGGCGTAAAACAATATAAAAGACATAAAATCTGTATGGACATCATGCATCTATATAAGCCCGACACATTTCATTGGGGTGTAACAACTCTTCAGGGGCGAATGCAATCATGATCTATAAAGAGACATAACCATATGGTATAATATTGTAGCTGAATAATAGGAATAAATAATGTATGTAAGGGAAAAGATGGACATCCCTATAAATGCTCACATCAACTGCATAGATGTGAACAGAGGATTCGAGCTGTTAGAGATGTCTGGCATGGGAGCTGAGGTAGAGACACGTGGACATGCAGGGAGCACTGTGGATTCTCCAAGACCAATGTGCAAATGTACTGTAGATGACAGTGAGCCAACACTTCTGTGGATTGAAATCAGTAGTATATATTGAATAGGGATGAGCTTCGTCGTTCATCAAATTACGAACGTTATTGGCCAGTCGCGCCAAATTCGAGTGGCGTGTCACAGCCCATAATTCACTGCGGCTTTTTTTTTTTAGTTTTAATTATTCTTTATTCATTTTCATCATCTTTAAAAACAACAGGTGGTTACAATCATATCTTTTTGCCATTTCTATTTCACATATTTCATACATGTCTTCTATATTCCCCCTTTTATTTTACCCTTTTCCCTCCCTCCCCTCCCCCCTCCCTACTCTAATCATCCGCTTTATTGGGTTTTCTTTCACACGGGGTATCTCATTTCTTCCAACCAAGGGTTCCACATTTTACAAAACTCCCTGATATTCCCTCTCCTGGTATAGACCACCTTCTCCCTCCAGATTGTTTCAGTGACTACGTTGGTCCATTCCTTTACTGATGGAGGGTTCGCTGCTTGCCACCTCTGAGCTATTAGCTTTCTTGCCTGAAAACAACATCTCAACACTGCTTTTGATGTGCTGGTCATTCTACTTATTTCTTCCCCTAGACCCAAGATACATAATCTGGGGTTCATCTCCAACTTTATTTTATATATCTTGTTAATGATGTCCAGTATCCCCCTCCAATACCTGAACAATTTCGGGCACTTCCATATCATATGCAATAAATCTCCTGTTTCTTGGCACCTGGGGCATCCTGCATCCATTCTCAATCTGAATTTAAATAATATCTTAGGTGTGTAATATGTCCTATGTATCAGCATCAGGAAGGAAAATCTCTGTGCTGGCGAGACTGTAGCCGAGTGTCCTCTTTCCAATACCTTCCTCCATTGATCCTCTCTTATAATCCCTAGGTCTTCCTCCCATTTTACTCTACTTTTAAGTTTTTCTGGGCCTTCAATGCTCTCCTTGCATATGTATGAGTATACCTCAGAGATAAATCCCTTCATCTTACTCCAGTTATTCAGTTTCTGAAGGATAAAGGTCTTAACCCATATTGGCCCTACTCTATTAAACTGAACATCTAGAGCATGTCTGATTTGGAGGTATCTATAGAATGTATGTTTAGGTACATCATATTCTTTTCTGATTGTGGCAAATGTTTTTATAGTTCTTCCTTCATATAACTGTGCCAATCTAGTGATCCCCTTGGCTGCCCATTCATTAATTTTCCCTACTGACTCCAGTTCCTGGAGATTCCTATTGTCCCAGAGTGGTGCGTTTTCTGTCATTCCTTCCTGTCCTCCTAGTATCTTTACTGCTTTCCACACTTTGAGGGCCATCTTAACCGTTGGGATTCTATTAGTAAAGGAATTGGCCTCCAGTACCTCCACCGCTGTCTTATGGGGTGCCCCTACAAACATCAATCCCAGATTTGTATCCCCTCCTGATTCAGTTCTCACCCCTATGTGCTGCAGCTGTGCTGCCAAGAAATAGCATTGTGGGTGGGGTACTGCCATTCCTCCCTCTCGTATAGGTAATTGCAGTGTTTGCAACTTGATTCTAGATTGACCCCCTTTCCAGATTAGTTCTCTGAACGATGTATCTATTTTCCTGAACCACTTCTTATCTATCCATATTGGTGTGTTATGCAATATGTACAATAATTGGGGCATCCACAGCATTTTAATCAAATTGCATCTCCCTGCCACTGATAGGGGTAGATACCGCCATATTTGGATTTTCTTTTTAAATTTAGACAGAAGGGGTACTAAATTATACTTTATGTATTTATTGGGATCGCTTGTTATGAATATTCCTAAATATTTCATTATCTCAACTTTCTTCATCTGGGGGATTTCAACTGAGGTTTGACTCTCTATTGGATCTATCGGCATTAATGCTGATTTCTCCCAGTTTATTACCAATCCTGATAATTTCCCAAAATCTCTAAATATAGTCATTGCTTGTTTAATGGATTGATTCGTGTCCCCGAGGAAGAGGAGAACATCGTCCGCATAAAGTGCGATTCTCTCCTCCCCTGTCGGCCTCACGAATCCCTCCATTTTTGTGTCTGCCCTTATTGCAATGGCCAGTGGTTCCATTACCAGCGCAAATAGTAGGGGTGACAATGGGCACCCCTGTCTCGTGCCCCTCTCTAACTGAATCTTACCTGAATAATCGTTATTGACCCTAATTCTCGCACTGGGACCGTTATAGAGCGTTTTGATCCACCTAATAAACACTGGGCCGAACCCAAAAACTTCTAAAGTGTGCCACATATACTCCCATTCCACGCTATCAAAAGCTTTTGCTACATCTAAGGACATTACTGCTCTTGTACCTTTGTTCTCTGTTGGTGTTTGTATATTAAGAAATACCCTCCTGATGTTCATGCTAGTCGATCTTCCCGGTATAAACCCAGTTTGGTCTCGATGTATTAGTCTTGTTATGATTTTATTTAGCCTGGTCGCCATTATTTTAGCCAATATTTTGGCATCTGCGCATAGAAGGGAGATGGGTCTATATGAAGTGGTCTCTAGCGGGTCCTTCCCATCCTTATGCAGTACTATTATTGTTGCTTCGGTCATCGAGGTGGGCAATTTCCCCTCCCTCAATGACCAATTCAACACTTTAAGGAGTTCTGGGAGTAGTATTTTCCCATAGTATTTGTAGGTTTCCACAGGGAGCCCATCTGGTCCGGGTGATTTCTGGTTTGCCATTTCTGCCACTGCACTTGCGGCTTTGCAGTGCATTGCTGGCTGGTGATTGGCCAAGCATGCACTATGACCCACATGTTTTGGCCAATCACAGCACGCAAAAAACGGAGAGCCATAATTGGCCAAAGCCAGGGTGGCTTTGGCCAATTATGGCTCAGGGGGTTTAGTACATGCCCCACACTATATAAGGCCGCCTGGAAGTTGGCCTTGTGTAGTGTGTTGCGGTGGTTAAGACAGAGAGTGTCATTTTTTTTAGTTAGATAGAGCAGGCAGGCTGGCTAGTCAGTTAGAGTTACAGTGTGTAGAGGATATATATGCATCCCAGGTGTTGTATATATATTTATACACTGTATTGAGTTTAGCTAGATCCGCTCTTCCTAATATACTGACAGGCAGGTGATTGTGCTAGCTGCAGTATTTTCACTTGGTGTGCTGTGTCCTCTGCACAGTGTGCACCTAAAGCTATGTGAATACAATTGCTGTTGTTCTCATATTAATACCACAGGCAGTGGCTGATCAGCAAGTATTTTCACTTGGTGTACTGTGTCCTCTGCACAGTGTGCACCTAAAGCTACGCGAATACAATTGCTGTTGTTCTCATATTAATACCACAGGCAGTGGCTGATCAGCAAGTATTTTCACTTGGTGTACTGTGTCCTCTGCACAGTGTGCACCTAAAGCTATGTGAATACATTTGCTGGTGTTCTCATATTAATAACACAGGCAGTAACTGATCAGCAAGTATTTTCACTTAGTGTACTGTGTCCGCTGCACAGTGTGCACCTAAAGCTACGTGAATACATTTGCTGGTGTTCTCATATTAATACCACAGGCAGTGACTGATCAGCAAGTATTTTCATTAGGTGTACTGTGTCCTCTGCACAGTGTGCACTTAAAGCTACGTGAATACATTTGCTGTTGTTCTCATATTAATACCACAGAGTATTAGCTCAAACTAGAGTATCTGTGAGGGGTTGCAGTGTTGTGGCACCAACACCAGTGCCTAAGGCCCAATTTTGTTTTAAATTTCTTTAACAGGGGCGTGTAATTACAATTTTTGATGCAATACTTTGCAGCAGGGCTCATTAGTGCGATCCAACAAGAGTATCTGTGAGGGGTTGCTGTGTTGTGGACCCAGTGCCTACGGCCCAATTTTTCTGCCCCTGTTCAACAGGGGCATGTAATTACAATTCTTTATCTAATATTTCACAGAAGGGCCCATTCCTGCACCCACCAAGAGTAACTGTGAGTGCTTACAGTGTTGTGGCACCAGCACCACCACCAACAATTGCACATTTTTTCTGCCCCTGTTCAACAGGGGCATGTTATTACAATTCTTTTTTTGAAAACAAAACAGCAGTCAGCCAGTTTTTACTGAGCCGAACAAGGGCCAACAAGGCCCAGTACACAGGTACAAACAATGACCTCTATCTAACATAGACAGAGCCTGACTAACAATTTAACTAACAAGAACACCCCCCCCCCCCGCTCAGCACTCCCTCCCCAGCAATATTCGGAACCCTATGCACCCCACAACCCCTCCTGCTCGGATTCCGCAGTAGGACCTCTATGTGTCTAACTAATTTACACAACATAAAGCAAAGTACATACAATCACCCCACAGTCAGCCAGTCCCCAATTAAAGACCTCAACCCAGAGTCAAATCCGAGTTATACCATGCCCGCCACACCTTACCAAACTTCCCTCCACACCCCCTCGATAAGTACGTTGACTTGTAATATGGCATCATAGAATTAACTAAGCCCTTCCAGAAACCCAATGTAGGGGCCCCTGGTCTGCGCCACCGTAATATTATGGCCTTTCTTGTATAGAATAGAAGTATATTGAGTAGAGTCAGTAATTACAATTCTTGATCTAATATTTCACAGAAGGGCCCATTCCTGCGCCCACCAAGAGTAACTGTGAGGGCTTACAGTGTTGTGGCACCAGCACCACCACCAACAAATGCACAATTTTTCTGCCCCTGTTCAACAGGGGCATGTAATTACAATTCTTGATCTAATATTTAACAGCAGGGCCCATTCCTGCGCCCACCAAGAGTAACTGTGAGGACTTACAGTGTTGTGGCACCAGCGCCAGCACCAAAGGCCCAATTTTTCTACCACTGTTCAACAATGGCATGTAATTACAATTCTTGATATAATAGTTCACAGCAGGGCATTCCAGCGCCCACCAAGACTAACTGTGAGGGCTTACAGTGTTGTGGCAACACCAACACCTAGGGCCCAAATTTCTGCAGAGTATATACGGCAGGCCCCTACTTTCAAACATCCAACTTACAAACGACTCCTACTTGCAAACTAAAGGAGACAACAGGAAGTGAGAGGAAATCTACCCCTAGGAAGGGAAATTCTCTTCTGTAAGAGGTGTCTCCTGTCCACTGATGCTTTATCACCAATCCTTGTTACACAAAAAAAAACGAATTTTCAAAAAAACATTTGTCATTGGAACAGAAAGTGAGGTAAAACCTTCTGAACAGATGCGCACAGACAGCAAAACAAATGTTACAGGGGTGATAACTCTTCTCTATGTTTTCCAAAAAGCTTAAAAATAGATTTTTTGGCTGGAGCTACACTTTAACCACTTAAGCCCCGGACCATTTTGTTGCTAAATGCCCAGGCCAGGTTTTGCGATTCGGCACTGCGTCGCTTTAACAGACAATTGCGCGGTCGTGCGACATGGCTCCCAAACAAAATTGGCGTCCTTTTTTTCCCCACAAATAGAGCTTTCTTTTGGTGGTATTTTGATCACCTCTGCGGTTTTTATTTTTTGCGCTATAAACAAAAATAGAGCGACAATTTTGAAAAAAAATGCAATATTTTTTACTTTTTGCTATGATAAATATCCCCCAAAAACATATATAAAAAAAAAATTTTCCTCAGTTTAGGCCGATACGTATTCTTCTACCTATTTTTGGTAAAAAAAATCGCAATAAGCGTTTATCGATTGGTTTGCGCAAAATTTATAGCGGCTACTAATGGCGGCGATCAGCAATTTTTTTTCGTGACTGCAACATTATGGCGGACACTTCGGACAATTTTGACACATTGTTGGGACCATTGTCATTTTCACAGCAAAAAATGCATTTCAATTGCATTGTTTATTGTGAAAATGACAGTTGCGGTTTGGGAGTTAACCACAGGGGGCGCTGTAGGAGTTAGGGTTCACCTAGTGTGTGTTTACAACTGATGGGGGGTGTGGCTGTAGGACTGACGTCATCGATCGAGTCTCCATATAAAAGGGATCACTCGATCGATGCAGCCGCCAGAGTGAAGCACGGGGAGGCCGTGTTTACATACGGCTCTCCCCGTTCTTCATCTCCAGGGAGCGACCGCGGAAAGGCGGGGACGTACATGTACGCCCATATGCCTGTACGTGCCATTCTGTGGATGTACATGTACATGCGGCGGGCGTTAACCAGTTAAAAAAGTACCAGTTCAAAATTACTACTTAACCTAAAATTCTACTTAACAACAAACCTACAGTCCCTGTCTTGTTTACACAGCCTGTATACTGCTGTTCAAAGTACTGTATATAGGGCCAAAGAGACTGGTAATGACCTGGGGGGAGGGGGGAAACCCATGCTATTTTTCTCAATGATTTTCATCCATATTGCAGGGACCAGACATTGCATTAAAGCCGCAAGCAGTTTTAAATTACTTTTTTCCTATAGTAATATCATTTTGTGCAGGGACAGTTCTAAACACGTGCCACTTCACAGGCATACTATAGACACCCAGCAGGTACGATATTTAAAGAAATTTAAAAAAAATTCACCTTAAGCATCATTAAAATCACTTCTCCCGAAAAAACGTCAGTTTTTAAAACTTTTTTTTCCATTGATACATGTTCCCTGGGGCAAGACCCGGGTCCCCAAACCCGTTTTACGACAATAAATTGCATATTAGCCTTTAAAATTAGCACTTTTGATTTTGAACGTTAGAGTCCCATAGGGGGGGTGTTCGGCTCATCCCTAATATTGAATGTATAATATTATTGAGAAGTGTAAAAAGCCCATACACCAGGTCAGATGAAGGGAAGAACTGAGCAAGCACCAAGTATGAAAGTGGATTTAAAGAAAATAAAAATATATCCTGGGTGAGATAGTAAAGCAATCAAAAGGAAAAATTGACAAAGTGCTAAAAATATAGGTGAAACCTATGGTGATTTACCTTTTTGGTTCACATGGAAATTGGGAACCAAAATCGCAAGTGAATGCTTGCATATAAAGGTGTTACCAGAGAGACACATAGACACCAAGTGAGGCGAATTTAAATGCTCCGAGCTGATACATCGTGTCCCGCCCAGCGTCACGTGGGCGTGGCAAGGCATCCGTGCCAGAGCAAAAAAATCCGCCCATACAGGCTCAGGTACCTCCCCAATCTCAGCCTAGATGGAAAGAAAAACCTGCTCATGCGGTGCGAGCCATATCAAAAAGTGCTAAGAAAGGTTCCACCTTTCCACTTGGGGGCAATACACTGGGCCCTGAGAGAGGAGATCCTTCTGAATTGGTAGTAACCAAGGGGGTTCTACAGCAAGTTCTTTGAGCATAGAGAACCACGATCTCCTGGGCCAGTGTGGTGCAATGAGAATCAGTGACGTGTTCTCTGTACGAAATTTTCTTAGTACTGCTGGTAAGAGCTGGTGGGGGAAAGGCATAGAATTTGTTGATTGCCCACTTTTGTGCTAGTGTTTCCACTCCTAGCGTACCATCCTCCTTTTTTTTCAGAGAGAAGAAAGCCTGAACCTTCCTGCTTTCTTTTGAGGCAAATAAGTCCACCTGAGGTGTTCCCCACTTTTGAGTGAATCGTTTGAACACTTCCTGATTTAATACCCAGTCGCCTTCTCTCAACTTCTTTCTGCTGAGGAAATCTGCCACTTTGTTTAATTCCCCTTTTAATGTACTGCTGACAAGGAGAGTACATTTTTCTCTCTCCAATTTTGCATTTTCTCTGCTTATGTCCACAGGGTTCTGCTCCTTGTTCCTCCCTGCTTGTTGATGTAGGCGATTACTGATGAATTTTCGGACCTGACTTCTAATGCTGCGTACACACGATCGGTTCGTCTGATGAAAATGGACCGTTTTCATCAGACGAACCGATCGTGTGTGGGCCCCATCAGTTTTTTTCCTATCGGTGAAAAAACTTAGAACCTGTTTTAAAAGTACCTGATGGTTAAAAAAAAAACGATAGAAAAAAACGATCGTCTGTGGGGAAATCCATTGGTTGAAAACCAACGCATGCTCAGAATCAAGTCGACGCATGCTCTGAAGCATTGAACTTAATTTTTCTCAGTACGTCGTTGTGTTTTACGTCACCGCGTTCTGACACTGATGGTGTGTAGGCAAGACTGATGAAAGTCAGCTTCATCGGATATCTGATGAAAAAATCCATCAGACCGTTTTCATCGGATGAACCGATCGTGTGTACAGGGCATAAGTGATGACGCTCGGTTTTTTCTTGAAGGATCGAAGTGTTAGAAGTACTGCCTTCAATGCCTTCCAATTAGATGATCTCATCATCCCCTCCTCTTTCCAAGTTTCCTGTGTTACCCGGGAGCCTAGATGTGCTCTCCACCCAATGCCGCTTGCGTCCGTAGTTATTATTCTGGTGATTGGTAAGGCCCACATCCCTCCTCTGTTTACATTTCCTGACTTCCTCCACCACCACAGGGATCTTTTTACTCGTGTTGGTATCAGAACCTGTGTGTCTAAGGACTCTTGTTTGCGGTTCCATACTTGTATAGGCCAAAAATGTAAACCCGCCCATTGTACTGCCGGGATTGCTGAAGTTAGTAATCCTAATGTTGACATTATTCGCCTTATTGAGCATGGTTGATTGGCCTGTAATGCTTTCATCGCCTCTTGGATCTTATGTATCTTCTCCCTGGGTAAAAACACTTTTTGTTGAGCTAAGTCTAATGCCGCGTACACACCATCACTTTATGTGATGAAAAAAATGAAGTTTTTAAAAACGTCACTTTAAATGACCGTGTGTGGGGGAAAACGTCGTTTTATGTCTTGTGAAAAACGACAAAAAAAAATTGAAGCATGCTTCAATTTTATGTGTCGTTTTTCAAAACGTCGTTTTTTACTTCACAGAAATTGACCGTGTAGCAAAAAAAGAAGTTTAAAACAACGTTTTTACACCCGCGCATGCCCAGAAGCTAGTTATGAAGCGAGCTTCAATGGAAAAAAGTGGTGAACGTAACCTCGCTTTGCTAGAGCATTGTGAAAAAACTATGGTGTGTAGGCAACTTCGTCTTTGAAATTTGAAGTTTCAAAAACGTCGTTTTTCACATAAAGTGATGGTGTGTACGCGGCATAACATGTACCCCAAGTATATTATTTGCTGAGTAAGGAATAAAACAGCAGCAGACAGAAGGAAGGATATTTAAAAAATTATGTTTTTAAAAGGTTCTGTTTAAAAGAGCTGCTGTTACATTCCAAAACCTAAATATAGTTTGCATGGTCAGTAAAAATGTAACTCATGCTCTATTTTTATATTTATCAATGCCTATATATCTGGTGCAATTATATATTCAATGTTTAAGAAACATCCAACATTTAAACTTTTTGGACAAAATCAGCCCTACTAATTAGCTTTTAGTAGGGCATGCGCACTGAAGATAGGTCACGATCGTGCCATTTCTAAGGGGCTTGTGCTGTCACCGGCGGCTCCCGCGACTCCAGCCAGTCACAGAGCCTGGGGTCTATAGCCCCGGAAGGAAGAGGGGTGAAGATGGATGCGGCCACCAATGGGGACAGCGTGGGCTTAGTTTGCAGGTAAGTGCAACATAATGGGGTAGTATGCGATGCATACTTAGCCCATCATGCTTTTACTTTGCAGGGGAAAAAAGAGGAAGTAAAACCCATCAGGGGTTACTTCCTCTTTAAAGGGCATAAATGCTTTCCTTTGTTTCTTCAGATTGCGTGACATTTCCCAAAGCAAACAGCTGGGGGTTCATGTGATCTTTTAGGTTGTCTAATTTTCTTATTTGAAATTAGTTCTTTAGTTTTAAATGAATCATCAGTCAGGCCTAGTACACACGAGAGGATTTATCCGCGGAAACGGTCCGGGGGACCGTTTCCGCGGATAAATCCTCTGGCGGATTTTGATCTCATGGTTGTACTAACCATGAGATCAAAATCCCCACGGAATTCTGTCCGCGGTGACGTGTCGCACCGTCGCCGCGATGATGGCGCGGCGACGTGCGCGACGCTGTGATATATGGACTTCCACGCATGCGTTGAATCATTACGACGCATGCGGGGGATGGATTCGTAACGGATTGATCCGGTGAGTCTGTACAGACCAGCGGATCAATCCGTTGGACTGGATTCCAGCGGATCGATTTCTTAGCTGGATCGTACACACCAGGGGATCTATCCGCTGGAACCGGTCCGCGGATCAATTCCAGTGGATCGATCCTCTCGTGTGTACGGGGCCTAAGTGAGTGAGTGAGTTAGTGAGAAACTTGTAGAGCGCAACACATGCGAACTGAATCGCCTCTGGGCGCTGTATCCATTTCCTGGGTAAGGAAGCCCCTTGACCTCAAAAGAGATGGGTTTTAATCTTTCTCCTGAAGGCCAAGTGGTCCGACTCCAGTCGGATGGTGGTTGGTAGAGCATTCCACAGTCGAGGTCCCTGGACTGCAAATCTTCGATCTCCTTTGGACATGTTTCTGGCTTTGGGTATCTGGACAAGGTTTTGATTGGTGGATCGCAGAATGCGATTGGGGTTATGGGCTTTTATTTTTTCACATAGATATTGGGGGGCATTGCCTTGAATACACTTATGCATTAGGCAGAGTGCCTTGAAAGTGATTCTGTCTTTTACTGGCAACCAATGAAGGGATCTCAGAGAAGGTGAGATTGATTCCCATGTTTTTTTGCCGGTCACTAATCGAGCGGCCATATTTTGAACGACTTGCAGACGAGTGATTTGGTATTTGGTGAGTCCTAGATAGAGGGCATTTGCGTAGTCAAGTCTGGAATTGATGATTGTTCCCACCATGACTGCAATGTCCTCTTTCGGGATAAAGGGGGTGAGTCTGCGTAGTAGGCGCAGCAGATGGTGTGATCCGCTGAATACTGACCCTATTTGTGCATCCATTGTCATGTAGGTGTCAAAAATGACCCCGAGACTTTTGACTTTGGTGCTAGGGGTGACAGTTTTACCCAGAATGGGCGGGGGAGTCCAGGTTGATGCGGGGTGACTTTTCCGGTTAGTGTGGAACAGGAGAAGTTCTGTTTTCGAACCGCTGAGTTTAAGATAACTGTTTGTCATCCAGTTATCTATTAGGCCCGGTACACACGAGCAAACATGTACGATGAAAGTGGTCCGTCAGACCGTTTTCACCGTACATGCCTGCCAGAGGGCTTCTGTACGATGGTTGTACTAACCATTGTACAGAAGTCCGCGCGTAAACACTACGCGGGGCGTGTCCGCGTCGTTGCCGCGGCGACGTGGGCGGGCCTGCCATTTAAAGGCTTCCACGCATGCGTCAAAGTCATTCGACGCATGCGAGGGACGGCGGGCGCTCGGACATGTACGGTAGGTCTGTACTGACGACCGTACATGTCCGAGCGGGCAGGATTCCAGCGGACGGTTTTAAAACACGTCCAGGAATATTTGCCCGCTGGGAAAAGGCCCGGCGGGCAAATGTTTGCTGGAATTCGGCCCGCTCGCGCCTACACACGACCGAACATGTATGCTGAAACTGGCCCGCGGACCAGTTTCAGCATACATGTTTGGTTGTGTGTACGGGGCCTTAGAGTAAGGGATTTCTCTAGTCCAAGAGAATGATCCTTTTTGTTGCAGATACGGAAATACAATTGTGTATCGTCTGCATAGGAGTGGTAAAGTAGCTTTTGGTTACTGATGATTTCAAAGAGAGGGCGGACATAGATATTGAACAATACGGGCGACAAGGGAGATCCCTGAGGGACTCCGCATGATACCGTACGTTTTTCAGAAATTAAAGACCCCAGTTTCACGATTTGTGAACGGTTATTCAAGAAGGAGGAGAACCAGGGTAAAACACCTTATGCAACTCCGGCTACTTCAGCTAGCCTAGCCAGTAGTAGTCCGTGGTCTACAGTGTCAAAAGCCGCGCTTAGGTCCAGCAATATCAGGAGAGAAGATTCTCCTTCGTCTGCGGCCTCTAGAACGTCATCCCATATTTTGAGCAGCGCCGTTTCTGTTCCGTGACCCGGACGGAAGCCTGATTGAAACAGGTCGAGTAATTTATGGGTGTCTAAATGCAGATGTAGCTGTTGTACAACTTCTTTCTCCATTACCTTGGAAAAAAACATTTAGACCTGTTATGGGCCTCCGGTTGTTTGGGTCTTTGGGGTCGAGGGTAGGTTTTTTTAGAATTGGTTTTATTGTACCTTGTTTCAGCAAGGAGGGCACCATGCCCTCCTTGAATGATTGGTTTATGAGCTGCGTGATAGCTGGTGCCAGTATATCGGCACTTTCTTTCAGCAGTTTAGTGGGAATGATGTCATTGGGTGCTGTGCTGTTGCACAGAGTCCCGATGATGTTTTTAGTGGCATTGATGGAAATGGGTTTTAGAGTGAATTTTGGTGATTGCGGCGGATTTATGTGGGTATTAGGTTTGTGATTTGGGGGGGGGGGGGGGCGGTTGGTAACAGTTCCATTTTGCTGAATACTTTCACGGATTTTTTCTATTTTATTATTGAAATAATTCGATAATTCATTGCAAAATTCTTGTGAATCGGAATTGGGGGCCTCTAAACAAGCAGGATTCATAGTGAGTGACCAGCTTGAAGAGTTTGCGGGGGCGGTTTAGGGCATTTGCGATGATGTTGGAGAAATGATTTTTTTTGGCCATAAAGATTTCTTTGTGATATTTCTTTGTTATTATCTTGTAAATGGTGTAGTTTTTATCTGAAGAGCTCCTTTTCCAGGCATCTTCTGCTCTTCTACGCTCTTGCTTTAGCAACGTCAGCTGGTCATTAAACCAGCTGGAGTTGTTTTTCCGGATGCAAGGTTTGCGTTTCCTTTGAGGAAAGTGGCCTTTACTATGAGTGGCAGCCTGCTTAGGGTGCTGGCAACTGGAATCATGTTTCCAGACCTATAAGTCACTACTTTTTTAGACATAACATCATCTTTTGTAATGCAGCAGGGGCAGATGCAAGACTCTTTCGTGTCGTGTTTTTGTAGGGGTTTCTGAAGTTACTCATCACCCATATATGTAGCTGAAAACATCTCTTTTTCTACTTAGGCATACCTGATTTCTTTCTCAATGACTAAGAGACATACATTACAGTATTGATCTCTCTTAATTACAGACACCAACTTGAATCTTCACTTCTTTTGACATATGACAATAAAGCATGCTATGCTGCCACCTGGTGTCTAACTACAGATGTTAAAACCTGATACTGTTATTTGATACAGCTCAGTAATTGGAGTTCAATGCATTCCAAAACAAATCAAAAGTATGCTCATTTATTCATCCCTTTAATAAATCCCCCCCCCCCCCCCCCGAAAACTCAATTAGACTTACGGTTGGGAAGCTGTAAAACAAGACTGTTGAGTGGAGGTGTGAAAAAATTCACCGACATACACATTTGTTTGCCTCTCAATTAATGACCATCTGCTATTTACGAGATAATTGTTTCGGTAATTTTTATTTTTTTACATTTATTGAGTTTCCAATCTATAAAAGTAAATTTACATATTGTTAAATAGTTAGTCAGGTTGATAAAAATCCATCTAGTTCAACCAATAAAAGAGATTAAACAAAATACATACATTACAAATGGTACATTGTTACATTTTCCCTAGTGCCCTGTAACACTGGCTGACACATCTCACTTGCCTCAGATAAATGCTGGGATCTGGAGGCAGACTCTACAAAACAAAGCAGCCATCTACTTACTAGTTGCAGCGTTGGGTAGCTGTGCACCAAGGTAGGTGCCCTGTTTAACACCACAGCTAGTGTTACAGGGCACCTAGGGAGATGGGACAAACAACTGCATGTACTTTTTACGCAAAAGTGTAATAGGTTAAAAATAATAGTGAAAGTTCTTCTTTAATCTGGATTTTTAAATTTAAAAAGGAAAATAATTTCACTTTTATCAATGGTGCGAGGACGGTATACCACATACCTTAATAATTGATCAAAAGTCATCAACATACATATATCATCTATCCTGGATACCAATACATACAATGCAATCCTCTACAGTAAGTACATGTCTGTGCAATAGCAACACTCTGTATAGCTATCCTGCTGCTTCCCTCTAGTGGTTACAGCAGGGATTAGATCTTACAGTATTTTGCAATCAACTTTGTTGTTCATGCTTTTATCTGTATCCACTCCCTATCAAAGTTTTTTTCTTTGTTTTTTTGTACATGTAATTATCTTATTCCTTCTTCTACGAATATTGTACAAGTATATAATTTCTATGTTGTATATGGGTTTTTGATAATATGATATGGGAGTATGTGTGGACGCTGGGTAACCCTTGCGGTGACTGTAGGCTGGCTGTTCTTGACATGATATGTCTCACTCATTCATTAATAGAATGTAAGCTCTAACGAGCAGGGCCTTCTGATCCCTCCTGCACCAGAACCTGCGAACAGACCAAAAGTTTGTGTAAACTTTAGAACCCCATTAAAGTCTATGGGACTCGACCATTTGAAATCTAAAGTGCTAATTTTAAAGGCTAATATGCAAGTTATTGTCCTAAAAAGTGTTTGGGGACCTGGGTCCTGCTCCTGGGGACATGTATCAATGCAATTTTTTTTTAAAAACTGCATTTTTTTCGGGAGCAGTGATTTTAAGTGACTTTTAATCCTTCAGAAATTACACTTTGTGCAGGGACAGATCTAAGCACGGGAAACAAGCGCTACTTCACAGGCATACTTTACACACCCCCTAGGTACGAAATTTAAAGGAATATTTCACTTTTATTGTTTCACTTTAAGCATTATTAAATTCACTGCTCCCAAAAAACGGTTGTTTTTAAAAAAATGTTTGCATTGATACATGTCCCCTGGGGCAGGATCCAGGTCCCCAAACCCTTTTTATGACAATAACTTGCATATAAGCCTTTAAAATGAGCACTTTAGATTTCTCCAATAGACTTTTCCAGGGTGTTCTGCGACTTTTTGAATTTGCCGCGAACACCCAAAATTGTTCGCTGTCTGGCGAACAGGCAATGTTCGCGTCGAACATGAGTTCGACTCGAAGCTCATCCCTATTCCCTGATGTAAAGCGATGCGCAAACTGTTGGCGCTATATAAATCCTGTATAATAATAATAATAATAATAATAATAGACACACAGCTTGGAGTTTGAATATCTGCTTCTTTCTGGGGGATATATTTATCATACTTTTGCTATTTTTATTCTGTAATTAAAATATTTCACACAAGGAGTTACCTTGTTAAATGCTTATATGATTCCCATGGTTGGCAGTGTGTTATCCATTCATTAGCCTGTTGGTAATATCTTTACAGGTGAAATTTTTTGTTTATTCATATATTGTACTTGCATATCATGTTTCCATTTCCAGTATTGTGTTAAAGTATATATCTAAAGGCACATTTTTTTGGGGGGGTTTTGGATAGAGTGGGGATGGATTAGAACACTTGTCAGTTTCTATTGCTGTCTGTGCCCCCATTAGGGAGATTCACCCTCTCATTTTGTGCTTTTTACTATTATCATTGAGAGTGAAAGTAAGGTTGTCCCCAGAAAAGTAATAGAGAGGAACTCTTCCAATGGGGACACTAGTTCTGGTGATCTGGGTGTTCCCAAGGAATTCCCTTAATTTGCAGGGAATTTCTCTCACTTCCTGTTTGGTTTATGAACAGGAAGAGAAATCTCCTCAATGAAACACAGATGGCAAAAAAAAAAAAATCTGACAGGGGTTATAACCCTCCCTTGCTGTATCCAAAATGAAAAAAAAAAAAAAAGTTGTGCCTATAGTTCTACTTAAAGCACAAAGATTTTACTTTGGCATCCCATGTATCTTCTTTGTCATATTTTATTGAAGACACTTTTTCTTCCTCATTTATTGGTTTTACTAATCGATTGCATCTGAATTACAGTGGGTAAAGGGTCTATAACCAGTGGCGGCTGGTGCTCCATTTTTCGAGAGGTGGCAAAAAACAGAAGCCACCCTCCTCTCCGGTCAGTAGGTCGGTCAGTTGCACCTCCCCTCCCCCCCTGTCCATCGCTCATCAGTCCACCAGCCCCGCACTCACCCCAATTCGCAGGCAGCACTTTCTCCCCCCGGATTCACCCTGCGACTCCTCCTCCTCAGCTTCACGGTGGCTTCCCCTGCATCTTCTCCTTCTCCTCCTAGGCGGCCAATATGATCGCTTCTCCACTTAGCCCGCTTCCTGATTGGCCGGGAGGAGAATCAGGAAGACAATAGCAAATATTCAATAGCATGACACTTCTGGGTCTGAAGCGTGCCGCCAGTGACCCGCTCCCACTGTGATCATGCACAGTGGGAGCCCAGCAGCAGGTACCATGGACTCGATATCCACTGGCACCCGCTGATTATTCAGTACAGAGGCAGAACAGCAATCTGCCTATGCAAACAAGGAAGATTGCAGTTCTGTGAGGGGGGAAGGCATTGATTATGTGTTCTTGCAAAGCAGGGACACAGATCTTTGCCTTCCCTTAGTAAAAACACCTCCCGCACAGTACACAAGCACTGGCTAGGAACAGCTTGTGGAAAGACTCACAAGCTGTCAGCTTAAACCAGGGGAGCTTAGTTGGGTTTCCCAGTGGGGTCTGGAACCTATGAACTTGTGTTACCCTAAACTGGACCCTGTTATAGATTATTGCTACATTTTGTGGATTTACTGCATATCATAAACTCTTGCCCTGAGAAGGTCTCTTTATGGATTTATCCATTTGCTTAAAGTGATTGTTATTTAACTAAAAAAATAGACTTTACAAACTTGTTATACTTACCTGCTCTGTGCAGTGGTTTTGCACAGAGCAGCCCAGATCCTCCTCTTCTCTGGTCCCTTGTTGGTGCTCCTGGCCCCTCTCTTCTGTTGAGTGTCCCAACAGCAAGCAGCTTGCTTTGGGGGCACCAGAGCCGAACCACAGCTCCCTGTGTGCATTCCCAACACGGAGCCGTGGCCCGCCCCCACCCCCTTTCACTCCTCATTGGCTGGCTGACTGAGATTGACAGCAGCGGGAGCCAATGGCGCCACACTGCTGTTTCAGCCAATAAGGAGGGCAGTCCTGGGCAGCCCAGACACTCCTGCAACATCGCTGGATCTAGAGGGACCTGTCACGTACCTGGTACAGAGCAGAGCCTGACGTGCAGGAAGCGGCCTCCCTTGCTCCTCTGACTCCGGAGCCCCTGGTAGAGTAGACAGGGAGCGCTAGAGTTCAGAATCGCACGAGCGCCTGGCAAGGATGCTGTGCAGGAACTGCGGTGGCCTCCTGTAGACTCCAGGAAGATGTCGGTGATAATGGGACAGCAGGACAGTAGACAGCTGGAGCTTGGTGCAGGTAACCGGAATCAGCCAGGTGACAGGCAGCAGGAGCGTGGTGCAGGTAACTGGAAACAGTCAGCAGGAGGGAGGTGTACTGTAGTACTGGTACAGGCAGGGTCAGGCAGGCCGGGTCGGACACAGGCGGGCGGATCTGGTACAAGGAGGAAGCAGTAGCAGAGTCGTGGTTCAAGCCGGATCAGTAACGGGCGGGCAGCAACCAGTTTGGAGGATAAGGCAGGAGCAGCGTCAGACAAGCCAGAGGTCAGGGCAGGCGGAGGTCAGAAGTATCAGAGACAAGCCGGCTACACAGGAACAGTAGTCAATCAAGTAACAGGTATCAGGTGGGTAACAGGAACGCTGAAGACCGAGCAGCAAGAGGCTATGGGATGAGCCCCATTAAATAGCCTGAACTGGCGCCAAGATGGCGTCAGCACGTGCCCGCGCGCCGTTGCCGCGATTGCGCGTGCCCGCCGATCTGCCGCGAACGCACGCTCCCGTGCGCGCTGGTGCACCATTGCCGCTATTGCGCGCACCCGTGCGCGCCACCTAGTGGCCGACCACGTCTATGACAGACCTTAGGTAAGTATTTGAGGGGCTGCTGCACACACAGGAGGCCTTTTATCTTAATGCATGAAGATGTACTTGTTACCTGAAACAACCTCAGTAAGGGGATTATTATTTGTTCATCTAAACTGCCTGGTCTCAAGTGGTGCATGGTGTATCAAAAAAACAGGGCTTACAAAGACGGGACTGAAGAGACATTAGAGAAGATACAGTACAGGGGTGTAACAAGCAAAAGTGCAAAGTGGATTTTCTTTTGGTAAATAACCCCCATATTGTTTAGCACTGATCACTGTATTAGTGTCATTGATCTTCAAAAAGTGTTGAAAGTGTCGCTGTGAGTTGCTGAATGATGCCATAACTAGTAAAAAATTAAAAAACACTATCAGGTAGATTCAGAGAGAAGTGCCTAAACTTGCGGCGGCGTAGCTTAGCGTGTTTAGGCTACGCCGCCGTAAGTTAGCTAGGCAAGTACATGATTCTCAATGTACTTGCCTGCTATGTTACGGCGGCGTAGCCTAAAGCGGGCGGGCGTAAGGGCGCCGAATTCAAATGTGTGGAAGGGGGGCGTGTTTAATGCTAATAAGGCTTGATCTTACGTTTTTGACGTTTTTTTTTACTGCGCACGCGCCGGGCGCCTACATTTCCCAGTGTGCATTGCGGCTAAGTACGCCGTACGGGCCTATTGATTTCGACGTGGACGTAAACAACGTAAATCCCGATTCAAGGAACGAATTACGCAAACGACGTAAAAATTTTGAATTTTGCGGCGGGAACGGCAGCCATACTTAACATTACTATTCCACTAGGGCAGGGGTCTGCAACCTTTAAGACATAAAGAGCCACTTGGACCCGTTTACGAAGGAGAAAAAAAACTGGGAGCCGCAAAACCATTGCGACATTTAAAACAAATATAACACTGCATATATTGTTTCTTACTTTAATGCTATATACAGGATCGTGCACTCCAACCAAAAAAAAAATAATGCAATTGAACAGCACATTACACAGCCAATAACAATGCCCCTAATGTGCCATAAAAAACGAATTACTGCCCCAAAGTGCCAGAGAAAATGACCAATGCCCCCAAATGACCAATGCCCCAAAATGCCATAGAAAATTAATCAGCGCCCCAGTGTACCATAAATCATAATCAGTGCCTGATGTAAATAATAAATAATAATGAGGGCCCAATGTCATCCTCGTCATTATAAAAATAACTTGCTGGGTATGTGGAGGTGGAATCTTAGCTGATATAATTGATATTGTACAGTATTGCATTTGCTGGGCATGTGGAGGTGGAATCTTATCTGATATTGTCAATATCAGATAAGATTCCACCTCCACATGCCCAGCAAATGCAATACTGTACAATATCAGATAAGATTCCACCTCCACATACCCAGCAAATGCAATACTGTACAATATCGGATAAGATTCCACCTCCACATGCCCAGCAAATGCAATACTGTATAATATCGGATAAGATTCCATCTCCACATGCCCAGCAAATGCAATACTGTACAATATCAGATAAGATTCCACCTCCACATGCCCAGCAAATGCAATACTGTACAATATCAGATAAGATTCCACCTCCACATGCCCAGCAAATGCAATACTGTACAATATCGGATAAGATTCCACCTCCACATGCCCAGCAAATGCAATACTGTACAATATCGGATAAGATTCCACCTCCACATGCCATACTGTACAATATCAGATAAGATTCCACCTCCACATGCCCAACAAATGCAATAATGTCTGTACAATATCAGATAATAAGATTCCACCTCCACATGCCCAGCAAATACAATACTGTCTGTACAATATCAAATAATAAGATTCCACCTCCACATGCCCAGCCTGGCCCAGCCCTAGACTAGGCTGCCCCCCCCCCCCCCCAGTCACTTCCAAACACATGCCGGTCCTCACCTGCGCTGCTCTTACTGCTGTCTGTGTCATCTCGTCTCTCTCTCTCTCTTCGCACTGGGGCCACGGTCGGTGTTGATGAGCTCAGCTGAGTCTTTTGATCTGGAGCGGAGCCCTCGCAGGGGAGATGTCGGCGGCTGAGCTGAGAGCTCTCGTCGTGACAGGCGGGCGGGAGACTCCAGGCGCGTGCATGCGCCAGCGCCACCCGGGCCGTGAGCACAGACAGGCCAGCTCTGTGGCCAGTCACATGACGCGCCGTGACCGAATCACAGGCCAACTCAGGCCTGTGGCCACATGAGCCCCCCTGCCACCCCACACGCCGCGCAGTAGATGTAATTGCGGTAACACCGCCCAAGTAATGGGAACGGCGTTACCGCGGGGGTAAGAGTAATCAGGTAGATTACTCGTTACCCTCAAAAGGTGCCCCGGAGCCGCGGCAAAGGTTCAAAAGAGCCGCATGTGGCTCTGGAGCCGCGGGTTGCAGATACCTGCACTAGGGGGGAGAGCGCTAGGAGGCACCGGTACCGGAAGCGGGGTGGTTGACTTGGTGCACTGATGATAGTTGAGCAGAGGTGGTTCACTGTTGATACGTGAAGGTCAGGTAGTTGTCGTCCGGAAACTCAGAGTTCGTTAGCAGGAACAAGAGCGAGTCCAGAGTTACAAGCCAAGGTCAAAGGGCAGGAGACAGCAGCAATCCAGGGACGTAAGCCAAAGGGTCCGGTTTCAGAGCGGGGGTAGAGTCGTCAAGCAATCCGGGTCAATAAGGCAAAAGCAGGAAAACACACAGGAGCTGATGACAAACCAGCAAACTGTCATGGGGCAGAGGCAGGTTTAAGTAGGGCGGTCAGATCTCCGATTGGCCGCGCATGCGCAATAGCGCTGTTCTACCGCGCATGTGCGCGATTCCGTGCCTGTCAGAACTGGTACCCTGACATAGCGTGGGTTGTCAGCACCCAAGGCAAGACAAGTAATTTGCGCCCCTAACCCGCTGACGTACCACTCTTTCTCTGTTTTTCTTTCTTTCCCTTTTATCTCTATATATCTTAATTTCTTGTTTTTTCCCCCCATTCCTCTCTCTAGCCATCTTTCTTGTTCTTTCTCTTCCTTTTTCTTTGTTCATCCCCCTCTTTTCCTCTCCCTTCCATGTATTCTCTATTGTTATTATTTCTCTTACTCCTTGGTGGAGGGGGGTGCGGGGAATGGGATGAGTGGCAGTGCTGGGGAGAGTTCTGATCAGCCAACTTAGGTGCTCTTGATCAAGGTCACCTGCTGATCTGAGAACTGTAGTGGGGACTTTTAATGGGAACTATAATCATAAGTAGTGTTACTCACTGTGTCTCCGGCTTCACTGTGTCTCTGACTTTGTGGTGTCTCGTAGCAGTGACACCTCTACCGAAATCAGGAGATAGGATCTCCTCCAGCCCCTCCCACTTTACATTCCTCACCAGTCATCTGACCTCTAGTCTCTGCCCCCCAGCCATGCTGTGAACTGAATGGGCGGTCGCAAAAGGGCTGGGTGGCCATGGCCGCTGGCTCCTGGGACAGCTCTGTTTTGCCACCGAAAAAAGGCTGGGTGAGAGCTTCAGGAACAGCCCAAGGGGGGTGACCCCTGACAAATCTTCATTCGACCCCCGAGAGGGGGTCCCAACCCCCAGGTTGAGAACCCCTGGTCTAGGGGTTCACATACTCTTTCCACCTGCTCTGTGAACGTTTACATGGTGTGTTCAATAAAAACATGGTAACATTTAATTATTTGTGTGCTAATAGTTTACTGGGATTGTCTATTGTTGTGACTTAGATGAAGATCAGATCACATTTTATGACCAATTTGTGCAGAAATCCTTATCATTCCACATACTTTTTCTTGCAACTGTACAGACTCATACACACACATACATACACTCACATGCACAGACACATGTATAAAACCCTTTAAAACTAAACTTCTAGCACAGTACCTTCCAGTTTACTCATTCAGCTGGGTACTGCACTGTAGGGGGAAGCAGAGAGCACAGCACACTCCCCTGCACTTTACTTTCACTTTTGAGGCTAAGGGAGCTTCTCACAGTGCCGATTGTATAGTTCGGCAGGGGATCGGGAGATCAGGCTCATCAGACAGCCCTTCTCTCTCCTGATCCCGCGGCACACCTGAGAACCTCTGACGGCACACTGATTGAGAAAGCCTGGTTTAGATAACCAGACGGGCCGTTTAACCACTTCCATACAGGGCACGTATACACCTTCCCGCCCAAGCCAATTTTCAGCTTTCAGCACTGTCGCACTTTGAATGGCAATTGCGCGGTCATGCTACACTGTACCCAAACAAAATTGGCGTCCTTTTTTACCCACAAATAGAGCTTTCTTTTGGTGGTATTTGATCACCTCTGCCATTTTTTTTTGCGCAACAACTAAAAAAAGACCGAAAATTTTGAAAGAAATTACGTTTTTATTTTTTTCTGTAATTTTTTTGTAAATAAGTACGTTTTCTCTTTCAATTATGGGCACTGATATGGTGGCACTGATGGGCACAGATGAGATGGCACTGATGGACATCGACGAGGTAGTACTGACGGGCACAGATGAGGTGGCACTGATTGGCAGCGCTGGTATGCGGCACTGATGGGCACACATAGGCGGCACTCATGGGCACACATAGGCGGCACTCATGGGCAGCACTTAAGGGCACTCATGGGCGGCACTGATGGGCACTCATGGACGGCACTGATGGGCACTCATGGGCGGCACTGGGCACTCATGGGCGGCACAGATGGGCACTCATGGGCGGCACAGATGGGCACTGTGGGGTGGCACTTATGGGTGGCACAGATGGGCACTGTGGGGTGGCACAGATGGGCACTGTGGGGTGGCACTGATGGACACTGTGGGGCGGCACTGATGGACACTGTGGGGCGGCACTGATTTACTTGTTGCCAGTCAGTGCCCAGACTTTTTTTTTACCCCTTTTTTTAAGTTTTGCCCTTCCCTAGTGGGCATCCCTGGTGGTCCATGTGGCGATCCGAGGGGGGGCTGTGCTGATAAACAATCAGCGCGAACCCCCCCTGTCAGGAGAGCCGCCGATTGGCTCTCCTCTACTCGCGTCTGTCAGACGCGAGTGAGGAAGAGCCATCAACGGCTCTTCCTGTTTACATCGTGATCAGCCGTGGTTGGACACGGGAGAGACTCTTTACCGAGATCGGTGTTGTGGGGTATCAGACTGACACCCCGCAACAACGATCGCCGCAACGCGCGCCCCCGGGGGCGCGCAGCGGCTAAGAATCCTGAGGACGTCATATGACGTCCAGTCAGGATTCTACAACCACTTTGCCGACGTCAATTTGTCATTGGCGGGCGGCAAGTGGTTAAACTGGTCCGCTAGCCGCGGGATGCACTTTGGACATGCCTGGTATAAGGTATTTATTGGCAGAAAAAAAATGTTTTACTGTCCAAAGTTAAAACAACAAGGGCAGAGGATTTAATAGATTAAATAAAAATACTAGGGATGCTACCTGCTTGCCTTAAAGCAAAAAAAAAAGGAAGACTTTAGGCATCAAGGACAACTTCGGCAAGTTGGATGGTTCATCTTATCCAGAGAACATAGCGGGCTAGTGGTCCTCTGGTCCAAGGTCAAGAGATACTTGTGCGGGCAATGGCATCTTCCTGGGCTACAGTAACATAAAATCTCTCCAAATGCTCTGGAAACAGAAAAAGGACCGTATAGGAACGGCTCGACTAGAAGAGTGTATCAAGATCTTCTAGACCAACCAAGGTTCTGTAGTTGAGAAGGTGAATCAATCTTCTGTTAGGTGCTGGCGATTAGCTGGATAGGAGGGTGTCCATCCATATCAATCTCGAAATTGGGAATTTTTTTGAGGAACTCTAATGCCACGTACACATGGACGTTTTTTGTCTTGTAAAAAAACGTTGTTTTTTCTCATGAAAAACTACGTTTTTCAAACTTCATTTAAAAAAACGACGTTGCCTACACACCATCGTTTTTTCAAAATGCTCTAGCAAAGCGCGGTTACGTTCAGCACGTACGGCGGCACTCTGTTCCATTCGAGCTCGCGTCATAACTTGCTTCTGAGCATGCGCGGGTTTAAAAACATTGTTTTAAACGTAGTTTTAGCCCACACACGATCATTTTTATGACACAAAAAAGACGTTTTGAAAAACGACATAAAAAATTGAAGCATGTTCGAATTTTGTCGTTTTTCAGAAGACATAAAACTACGTTTTCCCCACACACGGTCATTTTAAATGACGTTTTTAAAAATGACGTTTTTTTTCATCACAAAAAAAGATTGTGTGTACGTGGCATAATAATTTGAGCGGATATGCACCAAAAAAGGCATCTGATACCTTTACATGTGCAAATTGTCAGTTAACCACTTCCAGACCTGCGCACGACGATGTACGTCCTTTTTTTAAAGATTGATATCTCGGTAACGGCAGCAGCTGCTGCCACAACCGAGGTATCAATCTTTAGTGTGCGCGGTCTGGTACACGATAACGGCGGTCTCCGCGGCGGATTTGTCGCGAGATCGCCGTTATCGGTGGCGGGAGAGGGGCTCTCCCGCGCCCTCCGCCGCTTACCGGAGCCGTCGGTAGCGTCGGAGGAGATCGGGACCGTTCGGCAGCTGAGCGGGGACGAGACTGAAGGAAAAATCTCCTTCGCCCGTCCCCATAGCTCTGCTGGGTGGATATGACGTCAAAACGTCAGTCCCGCCCAGCCTCTTAAAGAGACAATTTTTTTTTTGGTCATTTGAAAAAATGACAGTTTCAAAAAAAAAATTTTTTTCTTGCATTTTAGTATAAATATGAGATATGAGGTCTTTTTGACCCCAGATCTCATATTTAAGAGGACCTGTCATGCTTTTTTCTATTACAAGGGATGTTTACATTCCTTATAATAGGAATAAAAGTGATCAATTTTTTTTTTTTTCAGTGTAAAAAGTAATAAAATAAATAAAAATAAATAAGAAAACAAAAAAATGTATTTTTTAAAGCGCCCAGTCCCGACGAGCTCGCGCGCAGAAGCGAACGCATACGCGAGTAGCGCCCGCATATGAAAACGGTGTTCAAATCACACAAGTGAGGTATCACCGCGATCGTTAGAGCGAGAGCAATAATTCTAGCCCTAGGCCTACTCTGTAGCTCAAAAAAATGCAACCTCTAGAATTTTTTAAACATCGCCTATCGAGATTTTTAAGGGTAAAAGTTTGACGCCATGCCACGAGCGGGCACAATTTTTAAGCGTGACATGTTGGGTATCATTTTACTCGGCGTAACATTATCTTTCACAATATATAAAAAAATTGGGCCAAATTTATTGTTGTCTTATTTTTTAATTCAAAAAAGTGAATTTTTTCCAAAAAAAGTGCGCTTGTAAGACCGCTGCGCAAATACGGTGTGACAAAAAGTATTGGAATGACCACCATTTTATTCTCTAGGGTGTTAGAAAAAAATATATATAATGTTTGGGGGTTTTAAGTAATTTTCTAGCAGAAAAAAATGTTTTAGTCTTACAAACACCAAATCTGAAAAACACCTAAGGTCTGGAAGTGGTTAAAATAAAACGCAGTGCGGTATTGCAAAAAATGGCCTGGCCAGGAAGGGGATAAATCCTTCTGGAGCTGAAGTGGTTAAGGTACTGTCGTTTGTCGTGCTCCACGGGCGTGCCCAGTTTTAAAGTTTGACATATTTGGTATCTTTTATATCTTGCTCCAAAAAATAGATATTATATTGTGCGCACTAAAATTCATCTTGTCCAAGAAAATTGCGTATGAAAAACCGCTGCACAAATATTGCAAGTCAAGGGGTTAAATATTTGAACTGGTCTTCACACAGCCAACCAATCACAATGCCGACGTCGGGATTGCGAGACACCTCACCCCTCCTTCCTGCTCGCTGCACTCTCAAAGCCTCCCTTTATCTCAAGCGCCGACAATACGGCGCGCGCACTCTCACTCTCTCTTCCGACAAGCCCCGCCCACTGTGCAGTTTCACATTTGGCCTTTCCCATGCTGCACCGGGAGCATCGCAGTTCGCGGACTTCCGGTTCAGTGAGGAGGAAGAATTATAGAGCTGCTGTCAGTGGTGAGCGGGGCAGGGATGAGGGAGTAATAGGCTGTGTACTGAGACAAGGAAGGCGCTTTATACTGGCAACCTGATGTGTGCTATAGCATGGCACAGGAGTAGAGAGCTGTGTGATAAGCGATCACTGTGATACAGCCGCACATGTTCTACACAGTGAGATCTGTTTGACACAATTCCACAACGTTTTCTATCTGCATGATATCTTCACTTTCTTTTCCTGAACGTGTCAGTGAACTGTGTTCTATACAGGCTACTGGGGCAGCATTGCATTACCTCAGCAGTAATCTTATTCATGACTAGAGCCCCATTCACAGTAAGCGTAGTGGGAATACACATTCCCCATTCCTGCATGTGGTGTTTTGTGCATAGGTAATACACAAAAGAAGCTCCATTTTCAGGTGTTGACCCTGATATGTGTGGCAAAATGCACATTTCAGTGCGTTTCTGCGCACAGGTGCGAAATGAGACCTTATGCTGGCCATACACGATAAGAAAAATTGGCAGACATTCGATCGTTTAGACAGTTTGTTTTTCAAACAGTTAAAGGGGTTTTCCACCCATTTTGTAAGTTTATTAAAAGTCAGCAGCTACAAAAAGTGTAGCTGCTGGCTTTTTATAAACCGACACTTACCGGCTCCAGCGATGCGCCGGATGGGGCTCCGCTCCTCGCCCCCCCTCGCCGGCCGGCGTCTTCATGCTCAGTGTGGGCACCCGGCCATGACAGCTTTCGGCTTCACGGCCGGGCACCCACTGCGCATGCGCGCGCGGCCCGGCGAGGCGCCGTCTGATTGGACAGGCGATCGCCGAGGACCTGTCGCGTGTCCTGGGCGATCGCCTACAGCAACCCCTTCATGTAGGTGATTAAGCTTAATCGTCTACCCGGAGGAAGTCCCACTCCTCCTGAAGCCCCCACTCCCCCCCCCAAAAAATTACATGCCAAATGTGGCATGTAAGGGGGTGAGGAGTGGGATAAGCGGAAGTTCCAAATTTGGGTGGAACTCCGCTTTAATGGGCACAAAATCGATAATTGTTGGGACGTTTTTGAGCCGAAAAAAAGTTTGGAAATTTTCTGCCGAACAAACTATGAAAGGTTAACCACTTAAAGTGGATGTAAACCCAATTTTTTTTTGATGTCACAATGTAGAGTATAAGATTTCCTATCATCTGTGCCCAGTCTTGCTACACAGTTAATCCAGCTCTGAGCAATCCTCTTTTATTGTAAAGTGAAAATTAACAGACTTCCAGATAAAACCCTGTCTAAATAAAAAGTCCTTTCTTCTCTCCTTGCTTTGAGTGACAGGTTATTTACATATCTAGCTTGGACATGTTTTTATCTTATGTTATGTTTATCATAATATCAGGTGATTCACAGTATAAAAAGTGAGAAATCCACCCCCTCCCCCACATAACACATCCTGGTAATATACAATGACCTGTGGATCACCTCATATTATGATGTACATAACGTATGATAAACATGTCCAAGCTAGATATGTAAATAACCTGTCACTCAAAGCAAGGAGAGAGCTGGATTAACTCTGTGGCAAGACTGGGCACAGATGATAGGAAATCTTATACTCTACATTGTGACATTAAAAAAAAAAAAAAAAAATGTTTGGGTTTACATCCACTTTGAGGCTCCATTCACACCTAGGCGTATTGTCGCCTGTAGCGCGACGCTATTGCAGCCTGCATTACGCTGGAGGGGTGATTTTACGTTGTCGGCTATGGAGATGGTTCACATCTCCACGCCGAAACGCCTGAAGCTCAAAACAAGTCCCGGACGTTTTTTTCAGGTGGCTTTCGGCGTTCGGCTATAGCCGACAATGTTGATCACCCCTCCTGTGTATGTTACTGCGGCGTATTTTACTGCGTTTTGTCGCGGGGAAAAAACGCCGCAATTTGTCGCGGTAAAATACGCCGCGTTCAGGTGTGAATGCAGCCTAAGACCCGGACCAATATGCAGGTAAAGGACCATGCCCCTTTTTGCGATTTGGCACTGCGTCGCTTTAACTGACAATTGCGTGACGTGGCTCCCGAACAAAATTGGCATCCTTTTTTTCCCACAAATAGTGACTCAAACATTATGGCGGATACATCGGACAATTTTGACACATTTTTGGGACCATTATCATTTTCACAGCAAAAAGTGCTATAAAAATGCATTGTTTACTGTGAAAATGACAATTGCAATTTGGGAGTTAACCACTATGGGGCGCTGAAGGGGTTAAGTGTGACCTCATATGTGTTTTTAACTGTAGGGGGGCGGGGCTGGACATGTGATGTCATTGATCGCCTTTCCCTATATCAGGGAACAGACGATCAATGACAACGCCACAGTGAAGAACGGGGAAGGTGTGTTTACACACAGCTCTCCCCATTCTTCAGCTCCTGTGACTCCGGTGGCGATCGGGCCGTGGTCACGGAGCTTCGGACTGGGTAGCAGGCGCGCGCCCGCGACCGGGCACTTAAAGAGGACGTACAGGTACGTGATTGTGCCATTCTGCCGACGTATATCGGCGTTAGGCGGTCCTTAAGTGGTTAATGTGTTTCCCATCTGAACTGTCTGCACTGGGTATATGTAAAAAAAACTAACCACATTTTTTTTATTTATGTCCACTGAATGATTTATCGGTCATTACATGATGGCACTATCGTTTGCGGCCAATTTTTAGTATAGTGTATGGCCCCCCGGAAAGCACTTCTCCTAAGTTCAGCTGAAGCTGCTGCCTGTTCACTTCCTGGATTTACACCAGGAAGCACACCTCCAGATTGCATTGGCCCTCTTATGACTCACCCCCCCCCCCCTTCCCAGCAACCTCTCTCGAAAGAGAGGGCTGTGCATAATGTCATTAGCCTAGGCTAATGACCAGACAATTTTTTTTTTTTTTTAATTAAAAGTCAGCAGCTACAAATGCTGCAGTTGCTGACTTTTAAAATAAGTACACTTACCTGTCCAGGGTGCCCACTATATCCTCACTGAAAGCTGACCCATTCCTCAGCTCCGGGTGGAGGCCTGGCATTGCTAGTAAGGGAATCGGGAAGTGAAGCGAGTCGCGCTGTACGTTCTGACTGGTCCCTGCTGTCTTCTGAAAGACACACAGGTCCCAGGAGACGACGGGGGAATGGAGGAGGGGTCAGACATGGCGTAGATCGCCGCGGATACTGCGGCGATCTTTTGCGGAAGTTGGAGAAAATGCCTGTATTAGACAGGCATCTGCTCCCCCGTGAAAGGTGCCAAATGTGACACCGGAGGGGAGGAGGAATCCAGACAGTGGAAGTAAAATTTTTGGGTGCAACTCCGCTTTAAAAAATACAATCAGAAGTAGGCATTTTACCTAGGAGTCAGACATTTAGCTATATGAAGGGTGGAAGGGAGAAATCTTTATATTAACCACTTCCATACAGGGCACTTATACACCTTCCCGCCCAGACCAATTTTTAGCTTTCAGTGCTGTTGCACTTTGAATGACAATTGCGCGGTCATGCTACACTGTACCCAAACTACATTTTTATCATTTTGTACCCACAAATAGAGCTTTCTTTCAGTGGTATTTGATCACCTCTGGGATATTTATTTTCTGCAAAAAAAAAAAAAAATGACCGAAAATTTTGAAAAAAAAAGTCTTTTTTTGTTTTTGTTATAAAACATTGTAAATAAGTACGTTTTCTCCTTCACTGATGGGCACTGATGGTACTGCACTGATAAGGCGGCACCGATGACGTGGCACTGATGTGGTGGCATTGATGGGCACTAATATGCGGCACGGCTGGGCACTGATAGGCGGCACGGATGGGTATAGATGGGCACTATTGTATGTGTTGTACTAATGGATGCCAATCAGTGCCAAACAATGCCTGCCAATCAGTGATGCCCATAGTGGGCACTGATTGGCATCCATTACAGCACTGATTGGCATCCATTTTGTGTGTCCTCATCCCTGGTGGTCTAGGGTGGCATCCTTCTTTTTTTTTTTTTTTTTTTTTTTTTCACTGGTGGTCTATATGCCCATCCCTGGTGGTCCAATGGGCATCCTCGGGAGGGGGGGGGGGGTTGCTGTTTATCAATCAGCACAAACCCCCCCCCCCCTGTCACAGGAGCAGCCGTTCGGCTCTCCTCTACTCTCGATTACCGGCTTTTCCTATTTACATCGTGATCGGACACGGCTGATCACGTGGTAAAGAGTCTTCGTGAGAGACTCTTTACCTTGATCGGTGTTGCGGGGTGTCAGACTGACACCCTGCAACAACGATCGCCGCGATGCGCGCCCCTGGGGGCGCGCAGCGGCTCAGAATCCTGAGGACGTCATATGACGTCCAGTCAGGATTCTACAACCACTTTGCCGACGTCAATATGTCATTGGCGGGCGGCAAGTGGTTAAAGTAGTACTAAAAGCTGAATTTTTTTTTTTTTTTTTTTTATCATCATGTATATGATAATTTTAAATATAGTATTGGTAAAAGTCTACTTTAACCACTTCAGCACGGACCATTTGGCTGCCCAAAAAACAGAGCACTTTTTGCGATTCGGCACTGCGTCGCTTTAACTGCGTCGTGCGACGTGGCTCCCAAATGAAATTGGCATCCTTTTTTTCCCACAAATAGACCTTTCTTTTGGTGATATTTGATCAACTCTGCTGTTTTTATTTTTTGTGCTTTAAACAAAAACAGAGCAACAATTTTGAAAAAAAAGCAATATTTTTAACCCTTTGCCAAAATAAATATCCCCAAAAAATACCGCATTTATCGGCGTATAACACGCACCCTAACTTTAAGAGGGAAGTTTCAGGTAAAAAACTGTCCACAGCCCCCTGCATATAACACGCAGACACAGTTTACTCTCTATTTTCAGGGTAAAAAAGTGAGTGTTATATGCCAATAAATACAGTATATAGATAAACATTTTTTTTTTGCTCAGTTTAGGCCGATACGTATTTTTCTACATATTTTTGGTTAAAAAAAAAAAAAATCCCAATAAGCGTTTATCGATTGGTTTGCACAAAAGTTATAGCGTCTACAAAATAGGGGATAGTTTTATGACATTTTTATAATTTTTTTTTTTTACTAGTAATGGCGGCGATCAGCGTTTTTTTTAATTTTTTTTATTATTATCCTGACTGCGAAATTATGGCAGACACTTTTGGCGCTATTTTGGGACCATTGTCATTGATACAGCGATCAGTGCTATAAAATGCACTGATTACCAACGTACGTACCCACAAACGTTTCAGCGCACACCCAGCTTATTTTAGCTATGAAGGCTAAGCATGCCGTGCTTCCAGAAGGCAGCTGTGGGACACAGAGTAGGCTCTGAACAGACACTTGCAGCAGTTCATTTCTCCTTACCTGGGTCATGTGAGTCACCAAGTGTTGCTTAGCAGGCTATGGTGCTTAGTCGGTTTGTTACATAGGGGCTTGGTGAGCCCTATTAAAGAGTCTCTCTTTTGAGGTGTGTTGAACCCAAGCACTCTTATTTTATTTATTTTTTTGTGGTCATTAAGCCTAGGTTCACACTGCTGCGAATTCAAAATCGCGGTAAAATGCGCGATTTTACCGCGATTTCGGCCGCAATTTAATGTAAATCGCGGCCCGAAATCGCAAAAAGTAGTACAGGAACTACTTTTTGAAATCGCAGATGCGGCGTCGCACTGATTAGGACAGTGCCATTGCCGACAATTGCCGCTGATTTGAGATGCGATTTGACATGTCAAATCGCATCTCAAATCGTTCCAGATCGTACCCAGTGTGAACCAGGGCTAAATGTCTTTCAAAAAGAGATGCAGGACAAACACTAAAGGGAAGGGCACATCTATGCCATCAGTAGTTCCTGATGAACGTAGTCGTATCCCTGGTGTTGTATCCCCTGAAAGACCAGAGGCTTCCGGGCAATCTAAGCTGCTGCGCCTATCTGGTATTGTGTCCACAATCAACGCTTCTTCTTTACCCTTCATCACTAAAGATGAAGTGTCCTCAGCCCTAGCCGGGTTAGAGCACAGGATTACTGGCATGATTGCCTTCAACCCGCAGGGTGGCAGGAAGCATGACAGATCCCTGGAGTCTCCTAGTTTGGAGCAGGAATGGGGAAGAGCCAAAAAGCACAGGATTCAGTGGAGTGCCCGGCAGATGCGATTGAGCCACCCTGGTCCTCTTGGGATCCCTGACAGGCAGCACAGGCTTTCCCCCTAAACTCCCTGCTGGAACAGACAGTGTATGCTGATTGGGAATATCCTGGCAGGATTTTGTTCCTCTTAAGAGGTTTTCCCTTTTTATATCCCATGGATCAAAGGTTTAAGAAATGAAGCATGCCAGCCATAGATGCAGCTGTCTCTTCCTTAAACAAGAACTTAACTTATACGGTGGATAATGCACAGGGCTTGAAGGACCCTGTTGACAAGAAAATGGAGTATCAATAAACTTCCTTTTCTTTGGCCAGTTCAGCAATTCAGCCAGCTGTTGCAGCAATTAGTATCTGCCATATCTGTAAAGGATCACGGAAGACAGCCTGATGGGCTCATTTAGAAGGATGATCTGCCTGAAAGTAAGACAGATATTCCTTGAGCGCTGTGTTTTGCTGTTGATGCCTTTTAAAAAGGGATTCAATACAGCAGGTTCTTCATTGGCTCTCTTGCCTTTACAGGCGCACATGCTTTTGTGGCTTAAGAACTGGTCAGCCGAGCTTCCTTATGAAAAGCTATTGGCAGGTTTCCCTTTTCAGGGGAAACGTTTATTGGTGACCATTTGGACGGATATATCCAAAAGGATTTCCGGAAGGGAAGAGTTGTCTATTTCCTGTGAAGAAAAGCACCAGGCGTCCCTTGTTTAAAAACTTCAGGCACTGCTTCCTCTAATGTCTTAGTGCCAAGGCAGTTAACAGCCAACAGGGCGCTAGATCCAGGGGCAAGCCGCAAGGCCAGGGCTAGAAAAGCACTGGGTCCAAGATTCTTCTAAATCCAGCACCAGGCTCTCCTTTTGAGGAGATGCCCCCCACTCTATTGGATGGAGGAAGGGCTGCTGCACTTTGCGGACATTTTGGAGAACAATAATTCAGGACGAGTGGGTCACCTCCAATTATACTCCGTGGTTACTAGCTGGAGTTGCGGGGGATTTCCCCTCAGGTTTTTAAGGTCCAGCGCTCCTCTGCTCAGTTTCAGCCTCGTTCCAGATGGAAGACTTTTTTTTTTTTGCCTCTATCGATATAAAGGATGTGTATTTCGATCTGACCCTAGATACGGTCCAAGCAATAGTATTCTCATCACCCACAGGGAATTGTGCCCTGAAGAATCGGGTGTGTCGGATAAGGTGCACAAGACAACCCTCCATTCGGCTCTGTATGAGCCTTCTAGAGAGGAAGGTATGCTCCGAGGTGGTGCCCCATGCCCAGTTCCATTCCAGTCCTCTCAACAAGACATCTTGTTGGCTTGGAACAGGAGAGGACAAGCCCTGGATTATCCAATGTGCTTATCTCCTCAGGCACGTTTAAGCCTAAACTGGTGGTTGCAGGATCAGAACCTGCGAAAGGGAAAGTCCTTTCTCCCGGGAACTTGGAAAGTGCTGACTACAGATGCCGGTCTCTCAGGCTGGGGAGTGACCCTGGAGGGGCTCATAGCTCAAGGGAGATGGTCAAGAACAGATCCAACGTCCTGGAGTTACGCGCAGTGCGACTGGCCCTACAGTCCTGGACGGTTCAGCTTCAGGACTACCCTATTGGGGTTCAGTCCGACAATGCCACTGCAGTGGCCCATGAAAGCCACCAAGGCGATATAAGGAGTTGTTCAGCTCTGAAGGAGGAGAACTACAGCCTAGCCTGGGCAGAGGGACAGGTGCCAATCCTATCGGCAGTCCATATCCTGGCAGTAGAGAACTGGAAAGCAGAATTAAATCAGCCTCCAGCAGATCTGCCAGAAGGAATGGTCCCTATACCCAGTGGGGTTCCAGGAAATTTGCCAACGTTGGGGATGGCCTACTGGCATCCAGGTTCAACAACAAGCTACAGCAGTTTGTGTCCTGAACAAGAGATCCTCTGGCAATCGGAGCAGACGCTCCCCTGGTTTATGCTTTCCCTCCGGTCCCTCTCCTTCCACATTTGTTGTGCAGGATTCGGAGAGTGGGCCAGTCATTCTGGTGGCACTAGCCTGGCCCAGAAGGCCTTGGTTCCTGGAGATTGTGAGAACAATAGATGGGCCATGAATGCTTCCATGGCGCTCCGATCTACTGTCTTAAAGGATCACTAAAGTCCTGATTTCATATCCTCATTGTTTGTTTTTGCTCTGATGTTGCTGTAATTCCTCTCTGTTCTGGACACTTCATGGTTGTCTGTTTCCTGATAACCACAGTACTGGGAGATTTCTCACTGTGGTGACTAATCAAGGACGTGTGATTACTGTGTGTCAGCACCAATCCAGTTTCGTTTTACAAAACATCACTGCCCTCTATTGTAGGGGTGTTGAAAATAATCGTAGCATCGATGCATCGAGATTCGACCACCCACGATGCTGCATCGATGCTACGACTTGCATTAATCGATTTTTGATGACGTCACCTGCGCGCCGCTTTAAAGGCCTTTCGAGTCTCAAAGCAGAAGCCGAGGGAAGCCGTGGGCGTCAGCTGCGGGCGTTAGCCGCGCCTCTATTCCCGCCCCCGCCAATGCAGCTAAGGGAGCTGTGGGCTTAAGCCGCGCCTCTTTTCCCGCCCCCGCCAATGCAGCTAAGGGAGCCGTGGGCTTAAGCTGCGCCTCTTTTCCCGCCCCCCTGCTGATGCAGCCGAAGACGCCGCGCCTCCTTTCCCGCCCCCCGCTGACGGCATGCGAGAGACACGTGGAGCGAGTGTCCCCGGTCCCGGTTCCGGTCCCGACCCCCGGAGCCTTCCTCCTTGGCTCACCTCACGCTGTGCACACTGCACAGGCTGCTGTGGGAGACCCGACACGGCCGAGTACTTCAGGCAGCAGAACAGTGACAGGAGTCGGAGACCATCATCATCAGGTACTTGGGGGGATGCACACTGGCGGCAATTTATGGGCACACTGATTGGCAGCAATTGATGGGACACTGATTGGCAGCAATTGATGGCACACTGATTGGCAGCAATTGGTGGCACACTGATTGGCAGCAATTGATGGGACACTGATTGGCAGCAATTGATGGCACACTGATTGGCAGCAATTGGTGGCACACTGATTGGCAGCAATTGGTGGCACACTGATTGGCAGGAATTAATGGCACACTGATTGGCAGCAATTGATGGCACACTGATTGGCAGCAATTGGTGGCACACTGATTGGCAGCAATTGGTGGCACACTGATTGGCAGCAATTGATGGCACACTGATTGGCAGCAATTGGTGGCACACTGATTGGCGGCAATTGGTGGCACACTGATGGGCAATTTGGGCACACTGGCAGCAATTGGTGGCATACTGGAAGCAATTGATGGCATTGGCACACTGGCAGCAATTGATGGCACACTGGTTTATGTATGTCTTAGTGATTGATTAACATCACAACTTCATTGATTTGAAATTGATACCCTTTTTTTTCGTATGATTTTTGCTTTTGCTCATCACTGCCACACACATGCAGCCATGCATTGCACGTGTGTGGCAGTAATGAGCAAAAGCAAAAATCATACAAAAAAAAGGTATCAATGAAGTTTTGATGTGAATCAATCACTAAGACAATAAGACATACATAAACCATAATTTATGACATGGCATACATTGTCGTTTGGCAATACATTGTCGTTATGGGGACAATGTCCGCAGTCTCTGATCCTCTCTAGTATCATTGTCCGCAGTCTCTGATCCTCTCTAATATCATGTCTGCAGTCTCTGATCCTTTCTAGTATCATGTCTGCAGTCTCTGATCCTTTCTAGTATCATGTCTGCAGTCTCTGATCCTTTCTAGTATCATGGCCGCAGTCTCTGATCCTTTCTAGTATCATGGCCGCAGTCTCTGATCCTTTCTAGTATCATGGCCGCAGTCTCTGATGCTTTCTAGTATCATGGCCGCAGTCTCTGATCCTTTCTAGTATCATGGCCGCAGTCTCTGATCCTTTCTAGTATCATGGCCGCAGTCTCTGATCCTTTCTAGTATCATGGCCGCAGTCTCTGATGCTTTCTAGTATCATGGCCGCAGTCTCTGATCCTTTCTAGTATCATGTCTGCCGTCTCTGTCCATCTCTTGTAGTATTTTGGGGTCAGTCTGGAGCTCCTCTTTAAGTTGGCTGCTATGTATACAGTTTTCTACATGCAGAGATTTTTTTTTAAGAACAGAAGAAAACCGTGCGCAGTAATCTTGATGCATCGTGATGCATCGCGGAATCGAATCGAATCGAATCGTGGACTTGATAATCGTAATCGCATCGAATCGTGAGACCGGTGAAGATGCGCAGCTATTGGCTCTTTGTCTCTGTACATCAGAGGACCAGGAAACAACAGCAAAAACGAAACTAAACTGCAGGTTCATTATATGATTGTTTTTTATCTATTTTTAATAATTTTTAAAGGGAATCGGTTAACTATTATGTCTCTATACCCTGTAAACAGTAATTTCAGCTAAAAATGATTTTTCCTTTTGTGACCCTTTAAGATCCTATATTCCCCCCAATTTACAGTCTCTAAATTTGACGGCATGGCTATTGAAGCCAGGGTGTTAAAGGACTGTGGCATCTCAGGACCAGTGGTGTCTTCCCCAGTGAATGCTAGAAAAGCTGTCACTAGGAAGATCTAGCATAAGGTCTGGAAGCCTTATACTGCCTAGTGTGAAGCAAGAAATTGCCATCCACGGAAATACGTGATTGAGAGAATTCTCTTTTCTACAGTCGGCTGTAGAAATCAAATTGACTTGAGTACAATCAGAGGTCAAGTTTTGGCCCTATCGGTTTTCTTCCAAAGGCCTATAGCCTTCCATTTTATGCATGGGGCAACTCACTTGTTCCCCCCCCCCCCCCCCCCCCCCCCATTAGGTGACCTATGTGTCCTTGGGACTTGAACTTGGTGCTGTCTGTGTTACAGAAACAACCATTTTAACCTATTAAGTAAATTACATTAGACGTGCTGTCATGCAAGCTAGCCTTCCCGATGGCTATCGCCTCAGCTAGGGGGGTGTTGGAGTTGACGGCCCTGTTGTGCAGAGAACCGTATTTATTCTTTCACCGTGAGAGGGTCGTGTTACAAACTGTTCCATCCTTTTCCAGCAAAAAGTGGTGTCGACCTTTCATGTAAATCGGACATTATTTTGCCTTCTTTTTTCTCTCAGCCTCATTCGGCAGAAGAGAGACGACTGCTTTCTTTGGACGTTGTCCAGGCAGTCAAGGTATATTTGTCTATATCTGTGGAGATCTGAGGCCCCCGTACACACGACCGAGGAACTCGACGTCAAAGTCCACATCAAGTTCCTCGTCGAGTTCAGTGTGGACTTTCCTCATTGAACAACGAGGAAATAGAGAACATGTTCTCTTTTCGGCCCGACGAGTTCCTCGTCGGCTTCCTCGCTGAAAAGTGTATACACGACCGAGTTTCTCGGCAGAATCCAGCTCCGACCGAGTTTCTGGCTGAATTCTGCCGAGAAACTCGGTCGTGTGTATGGGGCCTGAGGATCAGACTTCTTTTTGTTTTTACCAAAGAAAGGGCAGGCAACTTCCAAAGCTTCCCTTGCCAATTGGGTCCGACAATTGGTCATTCAGGCCTACGGTTTTAAACATAAAGCTCCTCCCTTTAAGGTGAGAGCTCATTCTACCAGGGGTGTAAGAACCTCCTGGGCTTTTCGCCATAAAGTATCTGTGACTCAGACTTGTAAGGTTGCTACCTCAGGGCATACGTTCACAAAATGTATCAAATGAGGACAGACACTGTTTTTTTTTTTTTTTTTTTTTGTTTTTTTTAATCAAGCTACATTTGCAAAATCCAAGTAACACGTATAACACCAACACGTTTGGGAAAAAAAAAAATAAACAAAATTTTAAAACAGAATTAATAAGTTGGAAAAGGGATCACCCTCCCTCCTAAAAAAGACTTGTAAACGCAATAGTGTAGCTACTGCAACTAACGATTATTTTCATCGATTACTTGGCCGATTATTGTTTAGATTAATCAGATAATAGCCTTTAAAAAAAATTTTTTTTTTTTAGATTTTTTTGGGGGCCAATTTGTTGTTGGGCAGATTACAAAACACAAATTGACGCAAAAACACATTACATGCTTTCCTACGGCTTCTCCATTGAAGTATATTGAACCAAAAAAAACAAAATAGCACCGTTTTGCATTAAAAAGTCCTTGCCCTTTCCAAATATGCAGCAGCTGAAAAAAAATCATGGATGTGAACGTGTCCCATAGGAAACATGTAAATGAACTGTAGTGTGTTTCTGCAAAAAGCACCAAAAAATAGAGGTGTGAACCCAGGCCTGAGATGTTTAGTAACATAATGGGATTAAAAAAACAAAAATAAGTACAAAAAGAGAAAATAATCGCTACTGTAAGGGGTTCTTTTTTTTTACTGTGGGACAGTGAAAGTAATATTTACAGTAGCAATTTGCTTTTTTGTACTATAAAGGGCTAATTCGTGTTTTTTTTAACCCCGTTATGTTACTGGCCGATTAATCGATTATGAAAATTGTAATCGGTTAATTTCATAATCGATTAGTTGTCGATTAATCGAATAGTTGTTTCGGCCCTACTTTCAACTGTAATCATCTGTGGTAATTTTGATTAACGCAGCATGGAAAGAGCTTTCCTGGAGCATTTCAGTCCTTGGTAGAGCAACTGAAGCAAACCATCAACTATGAGTAGCAAGTAACTGTCAAAAAATCGCCAGGATAAAGTTGTGGACATGCACAATTCAGGAGATGGATACAAAAAAAAAATTCAATGCCTAGAAACACAGTGAAGTCTTTTAATCAAGAGATTGTAAAGGTAACATGTCTATACTGCTACATGCTTTTTGTAATAGAATTGCACAGAGCAGCCATGAACCTCCTCTATTCAGATTTCGGACCCTCCGCTGGCAGTCCTGGCCCCTCCGTCCAGTGCCCCCATGATTCCATCCCATGAATCCGCTTCCCTTAGGGCACTCAGGCGCGCTTGTACCCGAGTCCTGCTGCTGCGTCCATTGACGCAAACAGCAGGACCCGGCCCCCTCTCCCTCACCACTGGCTTTGATTGACAGCACTGGGAGCTAATGGCTCCCGGTGCCCCAGCAGAGCCAGCGAGACCCTGAAGTGAGGGTAAAGTAGACCTGCAGATGTGCACGCCGCTGGATCAAATGAGGACTCGGGTAATTTGAAGAGGAGGAACGTTTTGGGTAGAGCAAACAGAGCGCGCATATGCACCTTAATATCGGTTATTCGAATGGACAGAATAAATTAATATTTTGGCCAATAGAAAGCATTAACAAGCATAAACTTGTGCAATATGCAGCTTCTAATGCATTTTTTTAAACAGCTTTCCTCCTTCAGAGGAGCTGAGCAAACACATTGTGTGCCTGAGGCCTTATATTGTCTTTCATTGAATGTATCTGCCTTTATAGTTGCTTATAAAGTGACAAAAACGTAAATCTTCCATTTTACTCTTGTTGAAACAAAGTCTTATTAAAACAGTTGCAAAGTCACAAATGATTGGTCTACTACGTTCATATTCAAATTTTGTATTCTCAAGCTAAGTTTGTTCTTTCCATTGCTCATATATAATAACTGTTAACCATTCTACTTTAGGCTGTGAATTCAAAAGTTGTATTTTACCATCCCTGTAAAAGAAACATGGCTGCACACTCATTGGGCTCTCGGCCAAGAACAGAAGATGTGCTCCAAGCTACAGGGGAAGCTCAGGATTTTAAAACTCTTCTATTGTCACAGCCTGTACTTGAAGGCTTGGAGGCTGCAGGATTCACCAAACCATCTCCAGTACAGAGCAAAGCCATACCACTTGGGAGATGTGGACTAGGTGAGTTGGTAAGGCTGCATTCACATCTAGACGGACGAAATCGCGGCGTTTTGTCGCCGCAAATCGCGGTAAAAATAGCGGCGTTTTGTACCGCGATTTGCGGCGACAAAACGCGGGTATTGTCCGCCTAGATGTGGCCCAAGATGACCCCCTCTATGGAGATGATTGCCATCTCCTTGCCGAACGCTCGAAGACGCCTGAAAAAAAGGTCCGGGACCTTTTTTCACGCCGCAGGCGACAGGCGTCCGGCGTTCGGCGTGGAGATGTGAACCATCTCCATAGAGGGACATGTATTTCCAGCCCTCTGGCGGCAGAGGCGTAGCGCTACAGGCGTAAAAACGCCTAGATGTGAATGGGGTCTTAATGAAAGCTTTGAGATTTACAAACATGAACAAATTTGTTGGTATGTTTCTGTTAAATGTATTTTTATTTTATTGAAGCAACTTTAAAACTGGTTTAAAACTTGTCTTCTTGAAGCTTGCTTGAAAGCCTGCTAGGAGTTTGCTTAAAGTGGCAATCAACACTCCCATTAAGATCTGTGTTCATTTACATACTGGAGCTGAGTGGTACTTTTTACAAGCTTCATAAAAGCTTGCTGAAAACTCTGAAAATGCTTTATCAAAGCTTACTGTTCACACTGTTCTTGTACAAACAGAAGCCTGTATAAAACAGGCCTAACCTAATCCAACAAATTGCTGAAAACAAGGGATATCTGTCTGTGGGATTTATGTACCTTCCGATTAGGTAGTTTGGCCGACTCTTCTTGCACAAACGGCTCCAGCTATCTTAGGTTTCAATAGGACCCAGATTTGGGTTTAAATGAGGCCACTTTAGAATAGACCAATGTTTTGTTCTTAGTCATTCTTGGTTGCTTTTAACTGTTTGTTTTGGGTCCTTTTCCTGCAGAAGGTCCTGCGACGGAGGCAGAGCTTTCTGACGCTTGACAATACGTGTGCTCCAGAATTCCTTGATGGGTAAAAAAAATACATGCCCCCTCCCTGTGCTGTTCAGTTTTCGATTTGTTTCCCCACAGCGAAACAGTTATTTTTCTTAGAACCAAAGCCGAGGGCTGAGGTTTCCACCTAAGCCGGACCGCAGGCTTGGGAAGCCTCTGCGTCTGGTAGGGCTCGCCCTTCTGGGGGGAAGGCAGCAGAATTTGGAAGAGCTCCCCTGAGAACTGAAGGATCCTGGGCATAGTGGGGCACCCAGAACTTCAGGGACCATGTTTCCTGCTCATTCCTCCTTAGCTGACAGGGTTGTCAGTTTGCAGAAGGCTGGCGGTTGGGTTTCCCGTGGGGCCCGCCATGCGTAGTTGGCCCCAACTCCTGTGGCTCCAGGGTCACGTGGTAGGGAGCAGTGCCTATTGCTGTTTGAGAAGGAAGGAAATTATGCATTGTATGCATCTGAGAAGATCCAGGAACCCGCAGCACATGTCTCTGCCCAGGGCAGGATGTATAGAGGTCTGGTTAGGCCTCAGTCGAAGGTTCTCCCAATCCACCAGACCCTCAAAGACATAATTTTGAGAGAATGGAAGGAGCCTAAGATAAACTCTTTAAGTTTAAAACCTGGAAGTGAGTGTTTTATTTTTTATTTTTTTAGACCCCCAGGCTGAATGCTTCTCTAGCACAGGTGTCCAAAGAATCTGACCTCTCCTTTGAGGATGCAGGCGACATCATGGACCAAGTGGACCTCCGGTCCGAGACCCTTCTGCGCAGGGCCTGGGAGGTCAATGCAGCAGCCATGAGTTCAGGCCTGCATTGGCTTGCATGGTCATGAATGCAGACATGTCGGTGACCAAGTTACTAGATCATGTGTCGCGTTCTTCCAAGTCCTAACAGGTCATAGACTCCTTGGAGGTTGAATTGGAATGGCGGTGGCCTACTTGGCAGATGCTTCAGTTGAAACCGTGCATACCACCGCAAAGTCTGCTGGCCCCCTAAACTCTGCTAGTAGGACCTTGTGGGTTAAGACCTGGAATGGGGATCACGCGTCAAAGATGCGGTTATGCGGTCTGCCATTCGAGGGCTCCCTGCTCTTTGGCACAGGTTTAGACCAGGCCCTACAGAGAAGGGCAAGAAGTTTCCCATGAAACCTAAAAGAAAGATGAGGGAATTTTTTGAAAACAGGTTCAGAGGGGCTCTTCCTCCAACTTCAGGGAACTCCTGGCAGTCAGGAAATCCCTAAGAGCGTTCGAAAAGAGGAGCAGGGGAAGCAAGATCCAGATCCTTTCAGACCAATGTGATGACGGTGGCTTTTTTGAACCACCAAGGAGGAACCAGGTCTCGCACTCTTATGGCTTAACTCAGCAACTCCTAGAGTAGGCGGAACAGAGAATCGCCTCGATCTCGGCAGCTCACATATGTGGGGTCTACAATGTAGTAGCGGACTACCTCAGCCGATTCACCGGGGGGGGGGGGGGGACACTAAATCCTGAGGTGTTCTCTCTTATGTGTCAGCACTTCGGCATGCCAGAGAGAGATCTTTGCTCGCAGGGTAAACAGAATAGTGAGGAGATTGTTTTCCCTGTCCAGAGAGAAAGGGTCCGAGGAGGTGGACATGTTGACCCAGGACTGTGAGTTGGATCTTGCCTATACCTTCCCCCCCCTTGGCTCTGATCCCGAGAAGAATACAGAAGCTGAGTCAGTCAGGCGGCAGACTGATTCTGGGAAATTGGACGGTATAAACCCCCCCACCCCCCCTCCTACAGCACTTACCGGAATGGCGGGACCTTCTCTTACAGGGTCTGGTTTGCCACCCGAACCCTAGGCAGCTAGGGAGAGGATATCCCCAGTGCAAATTTAGTAAATTTCCTCTGTGGGATCTGTCACTAGTTTTGGAGGCCCTAACTAGAGTGTCCTTCCTTGGCTCAAGTTCAACTTAAGTTAGTTTCCTTTTAAGACCACCTTCCTTTTGGCCAATACAACAACCAGGACGGTAGGCGATCTGCAGGCTTTGTCAATGAAAGAGCCCTTTTTGTTATTATTTGAGGACAAGGTAATTCTCAGGCATGATCTTTCTAAAGGGGCCTCACATTTTCACAGGTCACAGGAGATTGCCTGTCCTTCCTTCCATCCTTCCTGTGTTCAGCCTCAAAACGAGAGGGAAAGATCTTTTCATGTATTGGATGTCAGATAGCGTCTGTTACTTTATTTAGACAGGGTGAGGGAATTTAGAAAGTTCAATCACCCGTTAGTTTTTGTGACAAGAAGATAGCATAGCAAGGTGGACTACGCAGACCATTGCCATAGACTATTAACAAGCCGGTAAAGCAGTCCACGCTAACCTTAAAGCACACTCTACACGGTCTCAGTAGAGCAGATATGCAGAGTAGCAACGTGGGCAACCAGAACACTTTCCTGAGGCCCTACAGGGTAAAACTGCTGTCACCTCCAGGATCTGGCATTCGGTAGAAAGGTCCCACAGGCTGTTGCCCCACCCTAAGGTAGGCCTGAGCTACCTTGCTCTTCTCTTAGGGTTCTGTCCTGGGAGACCACTTGAGAAAATGACCAGTTACACCTACCGGTAACAATGTTTTTGGGTAGTCTTCCAGGATGGCAGACCTACTTCCCACCCATCTTTTGTCTGTTTGTGTATGAACATTTGAGGTGTTTCACTCTTGTGCACTGGTATGGGTCAATACTTTTCACAACTGAGGAGCACTGGGAGGGGTGGGATTTTTTTTTTTTTTTTTTACCCCTTTCTTGATTGTGTTTCCTGTCAGGTGGGACCAGTCATCTCATGGTGCCGTCCTGGAAGACTTCCTAAAAACACTGTTACTAGTAAGTGTAACTGGCCATTTTCAAGACTGTGGAGCACAAGGGATGCTGGATCGGTGGGTCAGGTAAGTATATCTCTGCAGTCCTCTTCCCTAGAACAAAATGAGCAGTTAACCCATGTAGTGCGAGCACCGCCCCACTGCACAGGGAAAAAAATGTTGCCTGGAGTTCTACTTTAAGCTAAGGGAAGATGCACTTTGAAAGTGCAAATTCCTTGCAAATTGAATAGCCTATTTTGACTTTTATAATTCAACATCGTAACCTTTCACCTTTTGACGCGCCAGTCTTAGATTTTCTTTCTGATTTCCACAAACAAGTCTCTTCTGCTCCTTTTGTGCTTTCTCTTGTCCATATCCAGTGTAGTGCACACAATGATGCCAAACAGCAATGATGATTTCTCCATTTAAATAGGCTGATTACCAAGATTGAAGATGTGTGTTAATAACAGAAAACGGTTAGTTTGAAATATCCTTATGATCCAATCACTTTCAAAGTCTTCTAGGGGTATTGGCAAATCTGTTTAGGCCATTTTAGAATATCTTTATATAATAAGCAATAATTTATTTCTCTTCACATTTTCTCTGCTTCACTCTGACATACCAAAGGTATGCTAGAGACATTTTGCTTTTAATTTAATCTTGTTTTAGGTGAAATGAGCTTTAAGGGTAAAAAAATAAATACTTATCTATGTTTATTTAAAGCGGGGGTTCAACCTGTTAAAAAAAAAAAAAAGTTTTTTTTTTATTAGACCATTACATTCGGCATCGTAGCGCGAGCTACGGTATGCCGGTCTTACATTTTTTATCCCCGTACTCACTGTGCTATCGATGATTGAAGAATCCGGGGAATGGGCGTTCCTATGGTGAGAGAAGGTGATTGACGGCCGGCCCTGGCACGTCACGCTTCTCCGGAAATAGCCGAAATAGGCTTGGCTATTCACGGCGCCTGCGCATAGCCTGTGCGCAGGCGCCGTGAATAGCCGAGACCTACTCCGGCTGTCTTCGGGGAGCGTGACGTGCCAGAGCCGGCCGTCAATCATCCTCCCTCTCCATAGGCACGCCCATTCCCCGCGGGAGTCAGAATCTTCAATCATCGATAGCACAGTGAGTACGGGGATTAAAAATTTAAGACCGGCATACCGTAGCTCGCGCTACGATGCCGAAAGTAATGGTCTAATGCTGTGAAGGAGGGTGAACTACCGCTTTAAAGGCTCTGTGGGTGCCTAAAACTAAATTTTTCACATTGCCCTCCAGTTATTCAGTAAAAGCTTTCCACCATGCGAGGGAGCTTGCATGAAGGTGGAAAGCTTTTGCGAGGAGGAGCCGAGACAGCCGCCGAAGGACCCCAGAAGACACGGATCGGGGCCACTCTGTGCAAAACGAACTGCACAGCGAAGGTAAGTATAACATGTTTGTTATTTTTAAGTAAAAAAAACCTTGCCTTTAGTGTTCCTTTAATGCATCCTATGCATAAGGCCCCTTTTCACATGGGCTGACTGTTTAGGATGTCCGTTTTTTTGGCGGACCTGAACGGATGCTCTATGCACCTCTGGAGCGACGGATGTCAGTAGTGACATGCCCGCTGACATCTGACCCGCTCCGATCCGCTAAAGTGTGATGAATGGAAAACCTATTTTCCATCCTTCTGGTGGATCGGATGAAAACGGACTCTACAGTCCGTCTTCATTTAATCTACCATAGAGGAGAGCGATGCTCTAACAGGTCGGTCCCTGCACAGTGTGCAGAGACAGACCTGTCATCTGCCTGCTCAGTGGGGATCATTGGAGTGATCCCCGCTAAGCAAAGCGGAGCCTGTACACGGACACGTCCGTGGTAAAGTGCCCTTAAGGTGAAAAAACTTCTGGCAGTCGCAGGCCCCCCCAGCCCCCCATTTTTACTTACCTGAGCCCTGGAATGTCCCATGGCTAGGATGCGCTTTCTGTCTCCATGGGTTCTCTCCTCTTGATTGGATATATTGATAGCAGCGCAGCCATTGGTTCCCGCTGCTGTCAATCAAATCCAATGACACGAGCGCTGGGGGGCAGGGCAGATTCCTGCATTCGGTGGCTATGGACACCAAATGCTGGACTCGGAAGCGCACCTACAATGTAAGTCCCAGGAGATCGCTTCTCTAGGGGGTTATCTGATGCGGGGAGGAGCTGCGAGAGTCACCGGGGGACCCCAGAAGACGGCGTTCAGGGCCACTCTGCAAAACAAACTGCACAGTGGAGGCAAGTATGGCATGTTTGTTATTTAAAAAATGTAACCTTTAGTATCACTTTAAGTAGTTGCCAAAAAACTGTTTTCATGCCACACGGATGTCCTTCTTTTTTTCTTTTTTTTTATTGTCCCGGGACTTTGGCATTGGTGGAGAACAGGGAAGGTAACTACTAGGATGCTTATTGTGCTTGCTATAAAGTATACTTTTTCTTTTATGAGCAACATAGAAGTTTACTTGGACAAGAATTACAAACTAGAGTTAAATGTACACAGTTCCCTTTGTTTGGCTGCTATTATAGGGCTCCTTCATATGGGGGATCTGGGGCAGAAAAGTCTGCGGCATTCAGAGGTGGCAGCAGTCGGTGCTATGAGTGCATGCAAACTGGTTGATTAGCTGCAATTAGAAAATCTGTCCATGGAAGCAAAGAGTTAGATTTACTAAAACTGGAGAGTGCAAAATCTGGTGCAGCTGTGCATGGTAGCCCATCTTCTTCTGCCTTCAAGCTTTGACAAAAGCTGGCAGCTGATTGGTTTCTATGCAGAGCTGCACCAGATTTTGCACTCTCCAGTTTTAGTAAATCAACCCCATTTAGTTGTATGAGCAGTTACATGCAAAAATCAGCAGCGCCTGTTATTTTTACAGGTTTCTGAATGCCCATTAGCAAGAGCCAGTGATTTTTCACCAGCAACCACGCCAGACTGATCACCTGAGTAATCTGAATTGTATAACTAATACTAACTTTTATTTTTTTTATTTTACTAAATTGTAGATTTAATAGTGCAGGCCAAGTCAGGGACAGGAAAAACATGCGTCTTCTCAACGGTGGCTTTAGATTCTCTGATTATGGAAAATACTGCTACACAGGTATGCTTTTCCTGCATTCCTATTTTATATGGTGTATGTTGGTTTGTATCTGTATTTTATAAATTACATGTATTTAATAAAGATGTCCTTTTGTTTTTTTTAGATCCTGATTTTGGCACCTACAAGGGAAATTGCAGTTCAGATCCATTCAGTGATTATTACTATAGGTAGCCGTATGGAAGGGCTGGAGTGTCATGTATTTATAGGAGGGACTCCACTGCCTCAGGACAAAGCAAAGCTGAAGAAGTGCCACATAGCCGTAGGCTCCCCTGGTATTAAATTTTTTAAATATTACTCTGAATCTATACTCATATTTGTGTATATTTCTAAAATACTATATCTACAAAATCCCCTGTTATTCTATTTGAATTTTTTGTCTTCATCAAAGACAAGTCAACATATTGTGGTCAGCACTTCTGCCTTTCAGCACTGGGGATCTTGCTCCTTGTCGGGACACTGTCTTCATGGAGTTTGCAAATATTCCATGTGCTTGTATTGGTTTCCCCTTGGGGCCCCAGTTTCTTCCCACCCTCAAAAGCCTTGCTGGAAGGTAAATTAGATCCTGTCTCAACTGGCCTTATATTCTACTTGGCGAGCCCAAGATGGCGGTCTCACCATCTTGTCAAACAGCAGATAACGTTCCTTGAGTCCCCACAGAGAAAAGATATATATATATATATATATATATATATATATATATATATATATATATATATATATATATATATATATATATATATATATATATATATATATATATATATATATATATATATATAATATATATATAAAAATCAGGGCTCGACAAATCCCGGTCGCCATGGCGACTAGGCTTGGAAGGTGGGCAAAAAAAAAAAAATTTTGTTATTACCACCAGATGTGTGAGCTGGCGCCATCTGGTGGTGGCCGTTGGTATTACAAGTTAAGCATTACAAGTTAAACAGCAATTCTAATGTAATTGTTCACTATTTTACTGCCATCGTCTTCCCTCTAATTAGAACCCCCAAACATTATATATATTTTTTATCCTAACACCCTAGAGAATAAAATGGCGATCGTTGCAATACTTTCTGTCACGCCGTATTTGCGCAGCGGTCTTACAAGTGCACTTTTTTGGGAAAAAAAATACACTTTTTAATAAAAAAATAAGACAACAGTAAAGTTATCCCCATTTTTTTTTTTTTATATTATGAAAGATAATGTTACGCCGAGTAAATTCATACCCAACATGTCACGCTTCAAAATTGTGTCTGCAATTTTAACCTTTTTTACTTTTTTCCTGTGATCTTGTCGGTAAAACGGGTCCTGTCCTAGGATGGCTATACTCACTCCTCCATTGTGTTTAGCTTTGGTTGCCTCCAAGGCTAGGCTACAATTATGTTTTCTTGTGTTTATCTCCATTACATGGGAAATGGGTAGTTTATAGAAAAAAAGATAAGATTTCTTGCTTTCAGTGCAACTAATGCCTGGTACATATGATGAGATTATCGGACGAATAATCATGCGTGTGTGTTGTGTTTTTTTTTTTTTTTTTGCATGCTAGTCGTATATCAAAAAATTAGCGTTTACTAAAGTGTGTACTAAAAAATTGGACTAGATGTAATGTGCTGTGGTTTATTTGTATTGTATTTTCTGACAACCGTACTGAGTAAACGAAAATCTTACCATCTGGTATTGTACGAGAGAAAATGTTGTGCTTGTCCCATTGGATAATACAGGATGATCTGTTGTGATTGGCTCTCAAAAGTTGTGTACTAATTACCGATATTAGCGATTGTACGCTAATCTGATCTTTTTCTTATGATTTTCTAATCATATGTACAGGCCTTAAGCCAACCTTAGACAGTACAAATTTCTTTCCTGCAATCACGGGCTGGGGAAAAAAATTTGCTTGATTACCCCATCAACACAGACAGCGCTGATGGGAATCCCTCCTGCTGAGACATTGTATTCTCCTGGGGGAGGGGGTGGTGGATCGATAGCTAGTGGCTATAGCAACCGTTGGCGGTAATCGCAAGTAAAACCTGACAGGCTGGTTGTACCCTAGTTGATTGTTCAACTTGGTACATTCAGCCTGCCCATGCATGGTTCGAATCTCGGCTGATTCCTGCCAAGATTCAAACAGTTTATGGTTGGCCTAACAAGATGCAACAAGGGCACTGCATTTTTGGCAGGATGAATATTTATATTCTGTACTTTATAAAAATGTTTTTAGCATGAAAAATCTAATCTGACCGCATCCAAGGACTGGTGAACTGCAATATATTAAGCAACAACTGAAAGAACAAAAATTTAAGTATAGAAAACTAATTGGTGTTTTTCATATTAGTTGTTGAGTTTAAAGTGAATCTGCTACATGCTAATAAATACATTTTTCCACGTGTGGCTCCCTTTGAGAATAAGGCTTGGCCATACATGGTCGAATTTCGAAATAATTTTCTTTTGAAAATCTGAAATTTTGTAAGTTTTGTGATCCAATGACACCACCATTGATTGCGAAATTCCACCAACCAAGCCTTCGATTTCACCACCTGTTGGCACAGAAAATAATTTCTGTGGCTTGGAATCTTCTTTTTCGTTCCGGAAATTTTTCTTTTCTTGCACATGCGCATTTCTTTTTCGAGTACATTTCTCGCACAATTCTACCATTATTGATTAGAAAATCCTTTGTTTTTCTAAAAATTTCCAACATGCCCAATTACTCAAATTTGATGGCCGCACGAAAATCGGCTGTTTCTGCAGCCCACTAATGGTGCGGAATTTGGACGAAAATTCTGAGCTAAGAATTTCAAAAGAAAAAAATTCTTTCAGGAATTTGACCCATGTATGGCCTGCCTAACGCAAAAATGTATTCATTGAACTAAATTTATTGTATATTCTGTATTGCTAAGCTGAAATAGACACTTAAAGCAAGTGCTAGCCAAACCAAACTTCGGGTACAAAATGTTTTATTTTTTATAAAAAGTAAACAAACAGATGTTTATGCCCGCAGCTGTCATTTGTTCCCACACCACAAAAAAGTAAAAATAAATCAAAGTGTAACAATATAAACAACTCCAATAAAATGAGCAATGGAACAAAATTAATTACACCATAAATTTAAACAAGCCTCATAAAGTCAAGTCCATATTTTAATCTCAAAGTCTCATCAAATTTATTTTGTTTCTGACAAATTTCATACGTGATCCGCAATATAGTTCAGTCTGTGCTCCACCACCTGTCACTTCAGCTTCTAACCTCACGGTTTGACCCACACTCGGGTAAGGTCATAAGCTCTTTCTCGGCCACACTGGGTTGAAAATCTGCAGCAGTCCCTCAAATAGCCTCAGATTGCTAATTCATCCATGGTCGGATTCAACATGTAGCACATCATACCAGGAAGAAAAAAACAAACTCTCATGTAGTAAATAAACCCCCGATCATTTAAAAAGCCTTAAAGATTAACGCTGGGTTCACACTAGTGTGAATCAGATACAGGCTTCCCCGCATCCAATTGGCGTAACAGGCGATTGTGACCGGATCTCCATGGAGACGGTTCACACATCTCTGCAGCAGTTCCGGTGCGAAATGCGCATCTTTTGGTCCGTTTTCATGTCCGAATTCAGGCTGAAATCAGACCTGAAACTGTGAATGAAGACGCTCTGGACTCCCACTGTGAGCCTCTGCGTGTTCTAGTGTGAACCCAGCCTAAAACTACGGTACTCGCAAAACAAAAGCACTCAAAAATACAGCACACAAGATGATTTGCCTTTTTATTTGGCATGATGTGCTACATCTTATATCCAACCATAGATGGATGAGCTGCACTTTGGAATTATTTTTTACCTAAAATAGATTCTTGGGTTATTTTTAAATGCTTCTTTTGCATTTCCTGTACTAATAAAGTCGAACTTATGCTGGCAATAGGGTCTTACATGAAAGTGTATTTTTTTTTCTTTTTCTTGTTGCAGGCCGGATAAAACAATTGATAGAAATTGGCTTCCTTAACACAGCCAGTATTCGTCTTTTCATTCTCGATGAAGCAGATAAACTTCTAGAAGTAGGGAGCTTCCAGGAACAAATTAAGTAGGAACTGTACAATTTTTATACATTTGCGTTTTAACATACAAGTGAATTTTATTTTTTAATTAATGTTTTGTTTTATCAGCTGGATTTATTCATCACTTCCGGCTAACAAGCAAATGCTGGCAGTTTCAGCAACATACCCAGAATTCTTGGCACGAGCACTAACAACGTACATGCGGGAGCCAGTGTTTGTCAGATTAAATGCAACTGACCCTAGTCTTCTTGGTACGTTAAATAGCAAAGACTGAACTGAAACTAATGTGTATTGGAGTCTGATTTTTGTCCTTTATTTCTCTGGTTTAGGGTTAAAGCAATATTATAAGGTGGTAAATTCATACCCACTTCCACACAAGACCTTTGAAGAGAAAGTACAACATTTGCAAGAACTGTTCAGCAGAATTCCTTTTAACCAAGCTTTAGTGTTCTCTAATCTTCATACCAGGTAACTTTTTTTAATGTTTTTCTCTGTCAATATCAGCGAACAAGACAGTCTACCAAAGCATTAAGATAAGGTATCCCTTTGACACTCTTGGGTTGATTTACTAAAGGTAAATCCACTTTGCACTGCAAATGAAGTCACTGTAGATCTGGGGGGGGGGGGCATGCAAGGAAAATAAAAATAAAAAAAGCATTTTTATTTGCACGTAATTGGATGATGGAAATCGGCAGAGCTTCCCCTCATTTCAGATCGCCCCCCTCAGATTTACAGTGAATGCACTTTCAAGTGCACTTGCAGTGGAAAGTGGATTTACCTTTAGTAAATAACCCACTATGTCACTACTGCCACACTGGAAGATTCCTAATTAGAGAAGGCAGAGCAATGACTTTGTCAGTGAGCTGCTGTTCAAAACTAATTCACAGTCTGTACAGGGTCATTTAGACCTGGCTTTGTAGTGTGGCAGTGGTGTCTGGGTAATAAGACTGTCTGAATAGTATAAAATCTCATCACAGATAACATAATTCACATATATGTATTTCCACCGAGTAGTTAATTTTTTACCTTTGTTACCATGCACGTGAATTGAAATTTCTCTATCCTTTATTGCAGGACATTGGGGATTTAGAAACAGTTGGGTTATACCATTGCTATAGGAGTTTGGAGCCCTGGTAAAGAATCATAAGCCAGCCCCCAGTCCCTGTAAAACTTTCTCTACACAGTATGTCTGTGTGCTTTTTCCCCTAGTGTTCTAGGAGGTTTGGCAATTTATTATTATTATAAATAATAATAATATTTATGAGTTTTACTGAAACTAAATGTGTGTAGGTATTATTTTTGCTAGCCTTTCCTGTCTTTGTGGAAGTCTTCTTCTTTTTTTTTTTTTTTTTTTTTTTTTCATTGCCCTCAAAAAAATCCCTACACCGCTGCTTGAGTTGGTGTCTCTATAGCGGCTTTTCTTCAACATTACCTTTTGGAGGCTGTACCCCACCTATTTGCTGCCCAAATTGCTTTTGCTCCCCTCCCCCCAATTGCATCACATCCTGTGCCAGGCTGAGTGTGATGTCCATTCCTTCCCACAGTCATTTTAAGGGTTCTGATTAAGAAGGTGCTGACTTGGAAATGAGTCAGCCAGTTTGGACCCCTGCAATGTCCACCTAAACTCTGTAATGTACTCGGCCCAGGTCTTTAGGGTTACAGATGAGTAGCTCAATGAGCATTATTTATAAGTTTCAGTATGTTTTTTTACATAATTCTTAATTAATGTAGTAGGATAATGCACTAGGCTGGTGTGCCCTTTTTTGTTTGTTTTTTGTTGGGGCTTTATGACCTTCCCAGTCCTAGTGAGCAGCAAAACTTGCAGTTTTATATAGAGGCTATCACATTTTCATGTGCAGGGTGCATTTTTTTTTGCACACATTAAAATGTAGTATTCCAGCCACTGGGGGGAGACTTGCCAACCAAAGGCAGAAAAAACAGCAGAATTTGTGATGGCGATCTCCCTGTGAGGTGCATATTCATCAGGAAAGAGGCAGCACTATATAAATCTAAAACCTTAGTAAAAAAAAACATTTGGAGGAAAAGCCAGGAAACATTATATAGGGTGTGTACCAAAGGGGAATAAACAATATCTCCATGTGAAGAAACAGTAATAGCACACATATTTCCATTAAAAACGAAGTCAATGCGGAACAAATTATTTTCATTTACATTGACTTCAATGTAGAAACTCGCTCGGGAGCGAGCACATGGCAGAGGCCTTGGGGCAAGCTATTTTCTCTGGGGGCACTGCTCGAAAGGAGGGGAGCCAGGAGCTGCTCTTTGCAAAAGCACTGCACAGAGCAGGTGTATATAACCTATTTGTTTTTCCATTTTTTTTTTTTAATAACAAAGCTTTAATACCACTTTAAGGCAGCACAGTTGCTGTTCTGTAGTAAAGTCATACTTTTCTTAATGGTACAGCTATCGCTATACTTTGGTCTACTGTGACTATAGGAGCTGAAGCTTTCATGCACAAACACTAGTGGTGTTTTACCCTCGCCCCTTGCCGATTCATAAAAAAACCATGTATGATTAAACTGTTCACAGAATACAAGGGATTATGTTAATGCACGAGGGGGGAGAAACCCGCAATTGTGCTTTTGTGAATGAGAGCAGCAGCAGGCTGAAAGAACCGATATAGCTGTACTAACGTGGCATTTTTGAAGGTATGAATTTTACACCAATGGCTAATAAGAGAGGATCAATCTTTTGTTGGTAATGAAGTATATTGTGGAAAAGAAAATGAGGTGTATGTGTATACTTTTAGGATAGGAAGCCCATTTTTTTCTGTAGGAGAGCAGAAGATTGAAAGATACCCCAGTAATGCTAATCTATTTATTTTATTTTATTAAGCCTGTCCCTATGACAGGGCTCAAAATTTCAAGTCCTGAGCTACTAGCCAGGCCTCAAGTGTTACTCGCCACCAGTTGCCCCACCTAATTCATACACTGCCCTGCGCCTAATTGCACCCGTAAACACGCCCTCGTAGATTATCTCATGGAATGACAATGTTTTATGCAGAACCAAGTTACAAAATTAAATATTACCAACAACAACTTTAATGAAATGGGACAGGGCACTGGGGGCAGACCAGAGGGACAGGGCACTGGGGGAAGACCAGAGGGACAGGGCACTGGGGGCAGACCAGAGGGACAGGGCACTGGGGGCAGACCAGAGGGACAGGGCACTGGGGGCAGACCAGAGGGACAGGGCACTGGGGGCAGACCAGAGGGACAGGGCACTGGGGGCAGACCAGAGGGACAGGGCACTGGGGGCAGACCAGAGGGACAGAGCACTGGGGGTAGACCAGAGGGACAGGGCACTGGGGGCAGACCAGAGGGACAGGGCACTGGGGGCAGACCAGAGGGACAGGGCACTGGGGGCAGACCAGAGGGACAGGGCACTGGGGGCAGATCAGAGGGACAGGGAACTGGGGGCAGACCAGAGGGACAGTGCACTAGAACTGGGTCTCTTCCCCATTCTCTTGCTGTCTCCTCTGCAACTCCCATCCATCCTCTCTCTCTCTCTCTCCCATTCATCTCATCATCAGGAGCCTGTGTGTGCGGCTCCATGCTTGCATGTCCCCACTTCCCCCTTTTTATTCAGGCTGGCAGAGAGGAGAGGGGCTGCAGCACAGTGGGAGGGAGTACAATCCAGCGCTGATATCCACACAACTGCACAGCCATTGACACCATAGCACAGCGCACACTGACAGCGCACAGCACACATTGAGACCAGTCTGTTCACAGTGCTCAGGCTGAACTGGTGGACACTTACATAGAGCACAAGGAGAAGAAAACTGCACAAACTAGAAGGCTGCTGCTCTCATGTCAGGGCAACTTTCAGTGAGCGCTGCACCAGAGTGGTAATTTTTGCAATCCTCCACCTCACTCATTACTTTCTGCTCTCCAGCTACATTGGTCGGGCCCAGGGGAGGGGGGCCGGCTCAGAGAGGTCATACTGTTAGGTCCCATGGCTTAATGAGAATTGTAAGGAGAGCACCTGTGTACTGCTCTTCCTGTGCGCGGCTCACCAGACTACTTTTCCAGAGCATGCACCTTTCCTGTTCGGCCGCCAATCTCATCGGGACTCTAAGTGTAGGCACAGATTGGAGCGAGATTGTTCATGCAGCCCTGTCATCACTCGCCCCCAGCTTAAATCCACTCGCCAAATGCTAGTAGGCGAGTGGAAATTTTGAGGGCTGCCCTATGATATAAAAGTATCAGATAAATAATCACTATAGGGAAGCCTCTTCAAACAATTTGACTGGCCAATTACCATGGGGTGGATGGTTACTTGCACCCAAGCCACTGGTTGGTCTCATATCTTCTTTGTACCTACTAGGAAATTTGACTGGCCAATTGCCATGGGATGGTTACTTGCATCCAAGCCACTGGTTGGTCTCAGTCAAAAAGGGCTCTCATAACTACAAGCTTATAACGGCTTATTCACCATCCCAATAGACCATGTGACACCCCAAATTATAAAGTGCAACAAAAAAAACTTATCTCTACATGTTTCGCTCAATAAATTCATCAGGACTACCAGATAATACACCAGAATCAAAATAGTGAAACAAACATATAAGATAAGGTCCATGGTGGTAAAAGGAAAATGGCATCCAATTGCCTACCTATAGATGGTGATTATTTATCTGATACTTCTATATCCTAACAGGCTTAAAAAGCATATCAGATTAGCATTACTGGGGTATCTTTCCATCTTCTACTCGCCTATAGAATCAATCTGCTTCCCATTCTATAAGTTTCCACATACTGATTTGCTGCTTTTCTTTTCATTATAAAATCTATCGCCAACAAAGATGGATCTTCTTCTCTTTTTTGCCATTGGTGCATAGGCATACGCACCTCCGTTTCTTGTCTTTCTAGTATAATTTACTTGCCCGCTTAAGAGAATTTAGAACATTTTATAGAAGACGATTTGCTTAGTACTATTTTATGAATTTTACACTACAGTGATTCGGACGTAGCATAAACCTCACTAGAGGAACTTCTCTGCCTGGAGTTTTCTGTGAAGCATAAAAAGAGATTTGATGGCGGATTACACTGAAAAGCATTGGTGAATATTGTTAAGTAATTTTTACTGACATAGGTGTGAAATTGAAAATCACTTTGTTATATTTTACAGAGCTCAACATTTGGCAGATATTCTTACAGCCAAAGGTTTCCCAGCTGTGTGTATATCAGGTAACACTGGATTATTTTGCCTTTACCTGAGTTATTAGTTTCTCTGTTTCAGCTTCTGTCCAATACAGTATTTAAAACGGTTATTGGGGGTGCTTAAAGTATGTTTATAGTTTTGCTATCAAATCGCTTAAAATGTGAGCATAGCCATTCAATCAAAGCTGTATAATTTCAGTTATTCAATCTCAGGATATTTTTTTCGCCACATTTTGGATTACATTGAACTGCTCTTTTTTTTAGACTACTGAAATCTTGCACTACTCATCCTAATGAGGTCTAGGATAATCGCCTTAATGGACGCTGAAAACCAAAGTTGGGCTTACCAGTAACTAATTTTCTGGGCGTCTTCCAGGACAGTCTGTGAGACAGTCCCCTCTCCGGGACTGGAAACATGTTAGCCCAAATTTATTTAAAAGGTAGTCATCCAGGTCTTCCCTTCAGTATTAATAACTGCAGGAAGGCACTAGACGCAACACAAGGGCATAACAACACAACTAAACAATCGGAGAAATAAACCAGGGTGGGAAATCTGGCTGTCCTCAAAACCTCCCAGAAAATGTTATCGGTAAGCCTAACTCTGGTTTTCTCCACTCGTCTTTCAGCACAGCCTGTGAGACAAAGATCAAGAAGCTTGTCCCCCCCCCCCCCCCCCCCCGGGACCACTGCCGGGAGGGCCTTTTGTACAAACGCTTTACAGGCGTTTTAGCGCTAAAAATGGTGCTTGCAAAAGCGTCTGTCACACACTGCAAGCAGCATCTTTGGGGGGGGGTTTAGGAGCGGTGAATACACAGCTTCCAAAACACCCCTGCCATTAAAATCGGTGGCCAGCGCTGCCAAAGTGCTTCAGCAGGGGAGATTTTAACCCTTTTTTTGGCCGCTAGCGGGGGTTAAAAGTGCAGCTAAAACTAGCGGCGCTTTACTGCTAATGCGGCCGACGCTTCAGTGTGAAAGCTGCCTTGCTTGCCAGCAGGTCCATGTGATAATGCTTCATTAATGTGTAAATAGCTGGACCAGACAGCCTGAGACATGGAGCTCCCAAAGCAGGTTCCTGAACGTGCTTCCTTCCCATCCGGAGGCAACACTAGAACTGAAGGGGAGACCTGGAAGACTACCTTTTTTAAAGAGTTTGGGCAAACGTGTTTCCTTACCCCGGAGGGAGGAGCTCTCTCAGGCTGTCATGGAAGACAAGTGGAGAGAAATTGTTTTGATTGGGTAGAATTGCATATGTATAGGGTTGCTTTTCATTACATGGGCAATGCTGCTATATTTGTAACTCTGGGACAGGGTGTGAAGGCTGCCTGTACAGTTTCCTAGAGGGCACTTGACTTTTTCTGCAGACCTGTTTGCCTTGTCCTTGGAGCCATTTCCTGCCCTAAAGGGCCTACATAGTTTAAACAGTGGGGGTAAAGGATTTTCAAATGAAGGCTTTTGAGGAGGACTTGATACAGTGATGCCTGTCTGCATCTAATTTAAGTTGGCTCTTCCATTGTAGCCGCTTCAAAGATAGTTGACGCCTTTTGGGCATTCTCAAGTATTACAATCTGGAAATATTCCTGCTTGTTGAGGAGAAATTCAAAACACAATGTACACTTTTTAGGGTACTGTCTTTTTCCCAAAAGTGGAAGCGATGTGGGAATCCCGCCTAATCTAAAATGTGTAGTACTCGGTACTCACCAATACATTATTGGGGGGGGGGGGGGGGGGGGGGGGGTGTAATCAAAAAGTATATATACCAGCATGGAAAATACAAAAAAGGGGAAATTGACTGAATTCACTGAGCTTGTCCTGGATGGCTATGTAAGAATACACCAGGTATGCACTTACTCCCTCCAGTGGTGAAAACCAGGAAAGACATTCTACTCACAGAAAAGCATTGTCGGACTGAATCCGAACAGGCCAACCCTGCAGTCTGTAAGACCAGACTCTGAGGGCCAGATGGTTTGCCTGGTTCAATCCACAGAGAAGCTTACAGCCCACAGCTCTGTGTCCATGCCGCTTACAGAAAGCTTCTGGTGTGCTGGGCTATAAATCAGCCTCTTGGTGCTTTCCCATTAAGAAATTAAGGCTCTGTTTCCTGTGATTTTGTTCCAAGAAAATGATTTTACAGGTAAGCTGTATAAAAAAATCCTGTTATACCAACATGGAAAAAACAAAAAAGGGAAAAGATGTATACACACCCTTAACAGTTAACTACAAATTTATTGAATAGCTTAAAAGCAATACAAAACAAATTATGACCACAGAACCCCTGATTCCCTATATCTCCAAGGCCATCTCCTCAAACAGACAAGTTACTGCAAGAGAGCAATGAAATTTATCATAAATACCTCAAAGATAAGACCGATCATACTGTCTACTCACCCCCCCCCCCACGCCCCTGTTCATAAGACCCCCTAAATACCTGGTAATAACCCAAGCCACCTCAAAACCGGACTGTGTGTTCCCGTGAAATCACGGGCAATACTAACACACTGTCCGGGAATGGAAAAGAGCACTAGTGAATGGTCACAAGAACCGTCTGTCATGGAATACCTGTCAAAAAACAACAAATGGGTCAGGATGCTGAAATGGTAATATAGGTAGGGATCTGTCGCATATCTAATATTTGTAATATATAGCTGTCCATCGATGAAGACAGACACACCCTGCCAAACAGGTGTGTCTGTTCTACTGGTGTTTGTAATCCGAGTGTCTTTATCCTAAAAAGAATTATTCAAAAGACTGAAAGGATTTCAGATATGGAGAAAACAGCTCGGCCACACTATACTTTGTTAGTCCAATCTATATCAGTATTGATTAGCCACACTGTACTCTGTCAGGCTGGTATGTTCAGATATGCATTCGCCATCTATGGAGCAGTATCATAGGTCCATTAAAAAGCACTTTCCTTATGTAAAATAAGGTGAGCTTCAGCTGTTCTTTCATTCTAGTGCAATCATTATATGACTGTTAATTTTTAGCTGTATCATGCTACTTAATTTTTATTTTTTTTACAGATATCTGTGAAAGTCTGTGGTTAAATTAATATATATTTTTTTCTCTGGCAGGTAGTATGAACCAAAACCAAAGACTTGATGCAATGGCCAAACTTAAGCAGTATCACTGTCGTGTTCTGATTTCAACTGATCTTGTAAGTTATTAGTTTGACTGGTTTACAGACTCTTTTGTATTTGACTTGGGGGGGGGGGGGGGGGGGGAATAATTAGCATGCAGTTAAGGTAATTTGTAAAAGTGCTTTTTTTTTTTTAAATGTCTAACAGAGTGGCCACAAACCACCTCCTATTCTGGTACCCCAATCCCCCCTCTCGGGTCCTTCCCTCTGTCCAGTGCCTCCATGTCAAGCCGCTTCCCATGGGGGGCACTCATGTGTGCTTGCACCGAGTCCCGCTGCTGTGTCCATTGACCGGGGCTTGGCCCCACCCCCCGCTCTCTTGTCGCTGGCTTTATAGAAAAATAATCACTTTCAGAACTCCTATATAAGGTGAAGCAGACTTTTTATATCCCCCCCCCCCACCTAGAAACATATTGTTTTCCTATTCCTGTTGCCGGAGCAGGTTAGGACACATAAGGAAGACACTTCTTAATGAGAGAAAATGCAGCCCATGTTTTTTTTTTTTCCTCTTTGACATTTCATACTAGAGGCCTTTTGAAATAATGTGTTCATTACACTGCAAAATGTGCCATAAATAAGTTCCACATAGTTATATTTTGAGACTAAACTCTAGGCATGTTTCTAACTGTAGGGGGACTCACAAGGGGAGGAGACCGATGTGTGTTCCTCTGTACTGGGAACACACATCGGTCTCCTCACCTCTGACAGGAGGTGGATCTGTGTGTTTACACACACAGATCCACAATCGTGGATGCATGCGCACCGGCTCCTACATGGCCTGGAATAAAGGACGTAATATGACATCCACCCGGAGGGAGGAAGGATTCCTGCCGGCGTCATATTAATCTGTCTTCTGCTGTATGCCTTTTGTTCACTCTATTCACTATTTTATATATATTATTTTTTTTATTTTTGTTTTACCAATCTGAAGAACCGGCTTTCTTCCAACTCCAGATTTCTGATGATATGCTTTCCTTTTCCTTTTCATTATATCAGTTCAACTTTTAATTCTGTCAGTGAAAACTACAAACAATAAAAGCAAAAAAAAAAAAACATTTTCAGTGTGCATTGCATTTACATTATGACTTGGATATAGATGATTCTCAAAAGTAATTCAATAATAATAAAGACAGATTTTTCATAGTAAAAAATAGTTGTTTGCATTTCTGTATTAGCAGGTGTATATGATAGTTGCACATTTTAACTTTTTTTTTTTTTTTTTTTTTTTTTTTAAGACTTCACGTGGAATTGATGCAGAGAAGGTGAATTTGGTTGTAAACTTGGATGTGCCGCATGACTGGGAAACATACATGCATCGAATTGGCAGAGCTGGAAGATTTGGTACACTACATAGCGACAAGCCTGATTTTAAGACCTGACCATATTTGTTTAAACCTGACCATAATGACATAACTATATTGGACCTGACCATATCAATATGCTATATGCAGAGCAGGATGCATTCCAAGTACCTTTTTTTTAAACTTTTGCTCATCTGTCTCCTACCCCCCCCCCCCCCCGTGCCACATTTGACAGGGAGGGGGGGAATGGGTAGCTGTTTCTGACAGGTACTGTTCCCCACTACCGGAATACGGGCAGAGGCCTGGTCTCTCGTAAGTTTGATACATGGTTTATGTATGCAAATGTATCAAACAGGCCTTGTGATTTAATTTGATAAATAGGAGCATGTGTGTATGTATCTCTTTCTGAGATAATAAAATATATATTTTTATATATATATTCTCAATGTTGTATACAGTACTTCAGAGCAGTAGACGGGTGGACCATTTTGGTTATTAATGCATAAAGTTTGAAGTTCAAGTGATAGCTTTTCTTGGCTAACTTATGTTATTAAAGATGCAAGCTTTTGGGATAACCTAGAATCTTTTTATACATTGATCTCTGACAAAGGCATCCAAGTTATCTTGACAACTTGCATCTTTAATAACTTGTTTGCTAATATTTGTAGCATTTGGAAAATAGCTGCCAGTGCACATGGTAAACACAAGGCAGGAATAGCCCTTCCGTAAAACATGGCCACATAAAAGCACTGAATAAGGCCAAATGCCCGATGTGTGCCATAAACAAACATGAGTATGAATAGCAGTCTAGACAGGACATCTATATTCGATCAACAGAAGACAATGACCGTGCACAAAGTTTGGTATACACAGAAATGTTTGTAATGTGAATCAGTACTCCGCAGCCAGATAGAAGAAACCTGAGGGCCTCGGACATAAGAACAGTTGCAGATGAGGAATGGTGGTGAGAATGCCAAAGCTTGCAACACTGGAAAAATAATGCACCATCCTAGACAAACAAAGTACATACAAATGTGAAAATTGTCAGCGTCATGGACCATGATTGAAAGTAGGTAACGGGCTGTAAGGAGGAAGACCTTCTGGATCAGGAAAAAAAGATATGTAGTAAGTCATGCAGTGCTCATCTGGAAACCATAAAACTGAGATGCATCACACAGAAAATCAATCAAACATTGTCAAAAGCATTCATAGGTACCGGTAGTTCATAAAGTCCCTTAGGAGACAATGTTTGTATTTCATGGATTCTTTGGCTTTCCCTGTGTAACAGCTGATGAGCATATGACGACATGTGATCGCCTACCTGGACAATGGTAACAACTAGATTCCTAGGAGTCAGAGCCAGGTAGATGATTTTGGAATAGGTGGTGGCTCTGTATGAATCGGACGGTCTTTCCAGCTTTGTCCCCTCCGAAAACAAATGACCTACAAGAATAGACCACGTTCTTCAATATAGGACACTCTCCTGAGCAAATGGTTTGGTTTCTAGGAGGATGTTCTGCATACACAATAGGGATTCTCTAGCATTTGCCACCAGGACTGCAACTATTATCTTTAAAAATCAATTAGCTGTCCGATTTGTTTCAATTAATCTGCTAAAATCCTGAAAAATGTAGTGTAAAGTTTAAAAATAAGACAATGTGTTCTTGAATATCTATATGTAGTGGTAAATATAAATAACCATATGGTTAGGGAACAAAATATCGAATCCACTCTGATGCCGCGTTTACCCGATCGGAATTTTTCGACACCAAATGTTCGATGTGAGCTTTTTGTCAGATATTCTGATTGTGTGTATGCTCCATCGGACATTTTGTTGGAATTTCCGGCAACAAATGTTTGAGAGCTGGTTCTCAATTTTTCAACAAAAGTTCTTGTCGGAAATTCCGATGCACAAAAATCCGACGCATGCTTGGAATCATTGAACTTTTCTCAGTTCATCGTAGTGTTGTACGTGACCGCATTCTTGACGTTCAAAATTTTCGACAACATTTGTGTGACCGTGTGTATGCAACACAAGTTTAAGCCAACGTCTGAAAAAAAATCCACGGTTTTGTTGTCGGAATGTCCGATCATGTGTACGCGGCATAAGAATAACAGAAGAGTTATATTATTGGAGGTAGAATCTGGTACAGATCATCATTTTTATGTAAAGATTTTTTTTAAAGACAAAGACTGTTATTCAGACATTATTGTGATATAATATGCATGAGACTCATAGGCAGGTAGCTTGATGCAAGTGACCTGAGCCTGCTGGGCACAAATGTTATCATTTTTTTTTTTTTTTTTTAAGAATTTTTTTTCGATTTTTCTAATCATTTGTGGGGTCAAATCGACATTGGTTTTCAAGCACAGTTACAGGAAAATTCAAAGAAGCAGAATATAAATCTTTTCTCGATCAAACACATTTTTCGGATATTTTATGTGGTTTTCGTTTAGAAATGACATTCATTTTAAAACTGAATGTTAAAAGCAAGTGAAATTTTCTAACAACGTTCGTCTATTCATCAAACGTACAAAGAATTTTCTAAAATTTGTTCATGTATGTATCGATTTTTGGACGATAATATTTGAAGAGTGGTGGGGAAATATAAATAATTTTTATGTTAAGTATGTTATGTAAAGTAATACTAAAGGCTCAGACTTTTTCATGGATATAATTTTAGTTGACAACTATTTCTATAATCGATTATGTCGATTTGTTTCAAACCTTTTTGCCACTGTCGCTGTCTGTTGGTGAAGTCATTGTCTTGAGTAACCCAGTTTAGAAAACTGTGTTCCATCATTTTGTCAAGCTGTAGTTCAGCTGCTATGAGATTGGAGTTGTTCCTTTTTGTACCCTAAGCATCTGGAATTCTACAGGGGTGTGTGTGGGGGGGGGGTGCACTGCATGCATGGAGCATAGTGTTTTTGTCAGTTGACTTATGTTATAGCAATGGCTGCAAGATTATGTCAATCGATATGACTGTTCTATAAATATTAAGATCCAGTAAATCAATGTCGGTATCTGAAGCTGTAAGACTTTTTTTTTTTTGTTTTTCTTCTTTAGTAGACTATTATGATTTGTTTGGTGGGACTTTGGTTTTATTAGTCTGTTTGATTCATATCTGCTTCAAGACCAGCGAGTGCCTCCATACCGGTTCTGGATTTGTATGGTGCATAGTCTAACACACAGCACAACATGTTATGTATAATAGTTTGTCTGCTCTTCCAGGTACCTATGGTCTATCTATTTCTTACTGTTGTCGAGGAGAAGAAGAAAATCTAATGCTGTCTATAGCTCAAAAGTGCAATCTCCGCCTGCTTCCTCTTCCTGGTAAGTTTTTTTGCTGATTTCAGGGTTGATATATTAAAAAAAAATTCAATTTACAATAAGACAAGTTAGTACAAATTGCGCTGTTGCTTATTGCAGCTTCTCAGTTTTTTTTTTTTGTTTTGTTTAGGCTATATAATGTAATAACGTCATTGACTTCCTTCTGTGCGTAATTTTTTTTCTATCCCTACTTTTTTTGTATTACCTGTGTGTGTGTGTGTGTGTGTGTGTGTGTGTGTGTGTGTGTGTGTATATATATACTTGACATGAGTCTATCTATGATCAGTGTGGCTTAATTGCTGCAAAGAAAAACAGAAGACACGTAATTAAATGTGTATCTCTTGAGGACTCCCACTATGAAGTCTTGCCTCTGCTTTAGCCTGTAAAACGTAAACTTTACCATCACTGTATTAAATGTGGCCTTGACCTGGAAACTCAGTCTTCTAACCAGAGCACCCAAGACATGTAAAACGCTAGATATTGAACCTGCCATCTACCCAAATAAGCTGCTAACCAAGATATTTGGGTATGCCTACTGTTTAATCTATGATAATGTTGTTCTGCTGAAAAGCTACACATTGCATTCCTTTAGCTGAATGTGTTTGCTATAGCTCCAGTTTCTCCTGGACTGTCCTGTATCACAATGTCTACATTGTGCTGAAAAAAAGGTAGGTGAGTTGGCCTTTGACAGCCTTCTCCTGTCTGCCTTGAATTAGCTTGGCCTAAATGGCTTAACATTCAAGTTTTTTTTAGAATTGTACTTTTTATTTCCAGAAAGTATAACCCAACAGATTATAGTAAGATGAAGTAACTAAAAAGCCCTCCACTTAATTAGTGTGAAGTTTAATAAGGACTTCCTAATGCTGAATATGTCTCATTCTATCACAGATCCCACTTATAAGGGGATTGTTTATTTTGGGACAGTGGATGGAGCCATGCATACCATTCTTGGCCAGTTGTACAGTACATCCCGAACTGCTGGTTTAGAATACTCTACTGGCTTACATTACTGCACTCATGATGGCCTGAAACAATTAAATGCAGCTTGTAATGGTTCTACTACACAAGATTGTATCTGTTCCATTTCCTTTATTGTCCATTGAAGGACAGATAATTATTGTAATTTCTGGACATTTGAGTTATGCTGTTGCCTGGAATGTGACCCTCAGGCACTGAGCCGTGCCCAGCCTCTTGGTATACAAATACTGAGCAAGGCTAGCTGCCACAGTTTCACTGCTGTTTTCTTTTAGTCTCCATTTAAAAAGAAAATCTATAAAAAATCACTATCCTACAACATTAAAGTTTAAGGCTGAGGAATCTGAGTGCTGATACCATCGAAAATTGCGGAAGCACATTTAGTGGCTGCTGCTCCTTCTTCAAAGTTCTTTGTCAATCAATCATCCTCGGTTATCGCTCCACGGTCCACATTCATGGACTCGTTCACCTCCAGGCCATCTGCCACTCACTTCAGCATTAGCTATTGTGATTTCTGACTTTACAAGGCCTTGTCTCTGTTTCCGCTTGTTTGTCTGCAGCACAATGTAACATGTCTTTTAAATACACACACAGAGGACAGTCCTGCTGCAACAGGCGACCTCCGTCCATACTCTTAGCCTTGTTGGGGAAAATTCTACTACATTTTTTTATTTTTTTTTATCATTTTTTTGCACAATTAGTATAGCAGTCTTCTTGCAGAGGTTCAGTGTGCTTTGGTGCTATCATTGACGTTATCCAATTCTAACCATACTGGACCTCCACCTCTAAGTGAGGCCCCTACTGCCATTTCTAGATTCAAAGTCTTTACACCCCTTTCATGAGGAGCCGGTATTTCCGCAAGCTCCTTATGACTCAATGGAGGTCAGAACAGAGTTTTTGATAATCTGATTTAAGCCGTACGATCTACCCTGCAGTTTTGAGGATCAGCCTGCTTTCATGACTACAAAGAACTTCCCTGGAAACATGGTATTGTGGCTTGCGCTTGATTATGTGAGAGAGCTTTTTCTCTTTGGAAGGAACTTATTTATAAGTGGTCTGTACACACTGTAGATGTTCCAGTCATTTGCCTTAAACAATTCTACCCAACAATATAGACAAAAAACTTTTACCGCGCTAAAATATTAAAACATCTAAATAAAAGTGAGCTGCAACAAAAAATGTGATATACACAAAAATACATAGGAAAAAGATTATAGTTGCGCTAATAAGTGAGAATTGAAATTGATTCAATATTGACAAAACCAAGCAATAAAGTCCAAAGATTCAAAAGTCCTCAATTAGCTTGGAATTTTTATTGTGAAAAAACAATGCAGTGAAGCCAAAACTTAAGATGTGCGCTTACCAGAAGGCAAGCATAATATGCTTGCGGCTGAACCCCAGCCAGGGTCTTTACACTGGAACCGCCATCGACATCAGGGGTGAGGATCCTCCCAAAGAAAAAAGGCTCACAATAGTGATGTACCGTAATAAATTGAAAATTGACCATATAATAACACACTGGGAAAGAGAGAACCACCACCGATAGGGAGCACCATATAAATTGCACGCTTACCAGACAGATAAGCTTTAATGGCTTGCGGCTGAACCCCAGCCAGGGCCTTTAAACCGGAACTGTCCCCAACCTCACAGGCTCAGGGCTCACCATGAATGGTCTGATGAATAAGCTGTAGCTTTGAAATGCATTACCATTCCTTGCCACTGTGAATAATCACATTTCCTGTTCCTGTGAAGTCACGACCAGCTGCTTCTCGCTTCCTGGTTTTCAGCCTAATCTGGATGCCTGTAAGATCACACCAGTGTCCCAGGCTGCAAAGGGAAAACAGCACCCTAAATAGGACATTTATGAGACTCCAGGACTGACGAGGTTGGAGACAGTTCCGGTTTAAAGGCCCTGGCTGGGGTTCAGCCGCAAGCCATTAAAGCTTATCTGTCTGGTAAGCGTGCAATTTATATGGTGCTCCCTATCGGTGGTGGTTCTCTTTCCCAGTGTGTTGTTATATGGTCAATTTTCAATTTATTACGGTACATCACTATTGTGAGCCTTTTTTCTTTGGGATTTCTATACCATCTTTGCCAATTGGGAGGATCCTCACCCCTGATGTCGATGGCGGTTCCAGTGTAAAGACCCTGGCTGGGGTTCAGCCGCAAGCTTATTATGCTTGCCTTCTGGTAAGCGCACATCTTAAGTTTTTCACCGGTGGTGGTTACGTTTTGGCTTCACTGCATTGTTTTTTCACAATTAATATTCCAATTCTACCCAACAGATTGATGATGTTCTTACCTTTTAGGGATTTCTCTGATAGGATTGGATTTCCTGCTTAGTTCTCAGTTTGGATTATGTGCAATAACTGTCTGTCCCCTATTGGCAGTAACTAACATTTGTAAATCCATGTCACAATGGACCATATTTCTTAAAGGAGACCACGCCAACTTGAGTAGAGCCCTCTGTCTTAGAGTTCTTGGACCAAATGTCTGACTTGTGTCTTGGCACTATGTCTGTTCAGATGCGTAGGGAGCTTTGGCTTAATGCCTGGCACACTGAGGACGTGTTTAAGGAACATTTGATTGAAATGTTCATGGGAAAGGTTCCCATGATTATTTGCAATTGTGAACTAAGATGGAAGGAGTTGGTCGTGTACTTTTCCCTAAGAATTGTCCTTTGACTTGAAAATTGTCAATCCTGGGCATCTCCAACAAGGGCTGTCGCCCCGCAATCCGGTGATTTGCTGCACAGATCCTACATCTGATGTGTGACAGCCAGTAAGGACGAGTTGTTGTTGTTGTTGTGTTTTTTTTTTTTTTTTTTTTTTTTTTTTTTATGCATGCACCATCTGTTCCAGTTTTTTTTAATGGAATTCTTTTGTGTGTGTTGGGTAAATACATTACTGCACTGTGGCTGTCTTGCATCCCTCTTTTTGTTTGGACATTTGTTTCCGGATGCCCAATCTGGAAAGTGACAACGGAGCTCATAAACATTTACAGGTTAGCACACGGAAACACTTGTGGGATTTTTTATGATCTTTTTGCCATATGTATGATATTGTTGAGTACGATTAATTTTATTTATTTTATTTCAACAAATTATTTTGCTTATGATTTTTGGGTTCTGGTGGAGTGTGTGTGTGTGCGCGTATATATGTGTGTGTGTGTATGTGTGTGTGTGTGTGTATATATATATATATATATATATATATATATATATAATGTGCATAAGAGGATTTGTGGTTTGAGCTTGTCATTTGAGTGCCTAAGGCGTTTTTTTTTTTGTATATTTTTTGTCGGTTTGGATTAGGCATCTTTTATAGCTGCTGGTAGAAATTTGTCTTTGAGAATGAAATCTAATTCGCTCCCACACTACTTTACACAGTGGTGTGCTTTTCCGTCAAAGTTGGCTGCACTTCTTGTGGTGCTAGACCTTGTTCAAACCCTGTCTCTCTCTTTTTAGGGATTTTGTGACTTGCATCAGTTCCTACTGCTTCTTTTCCTTTTTGAGAGCCTAAGTCTCCAGTGTACTCCTGGTAATTTTTGCACCCTACACACACAGCACTGACTCTTGTGTCCACCCCAGTGCTTTTTTGCATTATGAAATGTTCAGACGTTCTTTACTAGACTAGACTCGTACAGTTCCTAGTAAATCAACTTCAATAACATCTGTTCTTGAAACAAAATGGGGGACCGGGGAGTAGAGAGGTAGCGGCTGCTAGTACCGCAAACTCATACCAACTATCACCCAGACAAAAAGTTATGAATGGACTTTCTCGTACTGATAACACAAATCAATGTGGTAAAAAATTAATTTATTGTACAGCTTAAAAAATAGATCTAGGACAATCAACCTCATTGGAGATACAGTAATGGAATTAACAACGGAGAACCGTAGCGTATCTAGGAGTATGGGGTAGAGTCCTAGGAAGACCTTTGAGGTCTTCCTAGGACTCTACCTCATACTCCTAGATATAATAAATGAATTTTTTACCACATTGATTTGTGTTATCAGTCCTGAAAAAGTCCATTCATACCTTTTTGTCTGGGTGATGGTTGGTGTGAGTTTGCGGTACTAGCAGCCGCTACCTCTCCACTCCCCGATCCCCCATTTTGTTTCTAAATCAATTCTGGATGATGGTACATTTTATTATTTTCTAAAAAATTATATCTGAGGCTATATTAAAAATTTATGAACATCTGTTCTTCTTGAGTATAGCATCCTTTTTTCATGTTTACTTCAGCATCTTGATTTGTTGGGGAACTCCAACACATGCCTGATTAAAGGGGTCCTGCGTGGCTCGGAAATTTCACTTTTTTATTTTTTGATACTACAGTCGAGACAATTCTAATCTTTTGGGCTCTATACACCACCACAATAGATTTGAAATGAAACAAATAAGATGTGCTTTAACTGCAGACTTTCAGCTTTAATTTGAGGGTATTTACATCCAAATCGGGTGAAGGTTGTAGGAATTGCAACAGTTTGTATATGTGCCTCACACTTTTTAAGGGACCAAATATAATGGGACAGATTAACAATCATAAATCAAACTTTCACTTTTTAATACTTGGTTGCAAATCCTTTGCAGTCAGTTACAGCCTAAAGTCTGGAATGCATAGACATCACCAGACGCTTGGTTTTATCCCTGGTGATGCTCTGCCCAGGCCTCTACTGCAACTGTCTTCAGTACCTGCTTGTTCTTGGGGCATTTTCCCTTCAGTTTTGTCTTCAGCAAGTGAAATTCATGCTCAATCAGATTCAGGTCAGGTGATTGACTTGGCCATTGCATAACATTTCACTTCTTTCCCTTAAAATCTTTCAGTATGCTTTGGGTCATTGTCCATCTGCACTGTGAAGCGCTGTCCAATGAGTTCTGAATCATTTGACTAAATATGAGCAGATAATAATATTGCCCGAAACACTTCAGAATTCATCCTGCTGCTTTTGACAGCAGTCACATCATCAATAAATACAAGAGAACCAGTTCCATTGGCAGCCATACATGCCCACGCCGTGACACTACCACTACCATGCTTCACTGATGAGGTGGTATGCTTTGGATCATGAGCAGTTCCTTTCCTTCCACATACTCTTCTCTTCCCATCACTCTGGTATAAGTTGATCTTGGTATCATTTGTCCGTAGGATGTTGTTCCAGCAACAGATTCCAAACGCAAATGGCACACTTGAAATGAACTCTGGACCTTTTATCTGCTCCTTGTAAATGGGATAATGAGTGAATAATGCACACCGGGCCATGGAACAGCTAAGCAGCCAATTTTCCCATTACTTTTGGTTCCTTAAAAAAGTGTGAGGCACATATACAAACTGTTGTCATTCCTACACCGTTCACCTGATCTGGATGTAAATACCCTCAAATTAAAGCTGAAAGTCTGCAGTTAAAGGACATCTTATTTGTTTCATTTCAAATCCATTGTGGTGGTGTATAGAGCCAAAAATATTAGAATTGTGTTGATGTCCCAATATTTATGGACCTGACAGTTTTGGTCCCAATGTTGGAGATCCTGGTGTGCTGGTGACACTTACTTCTCATGATTGCAGTCGATTCCACCCATTAGTAATTTCAGCACCCAATCTAAGATACAGTAGTTTCTGCAGGAACGTGTGCGTTGGGAGTATTGCATTGGAGCTCCATTTCATGTAGTCCTCCCCCTTCTCATGCTGTCACTTAGTACTTATCAATTTTATTCCTAAGTTTAGAGATATGGGAGGAACACAGCCGTTTCCTTTTTTTTTGGCCCAAAGATTTCTGCTATTTGTTTCTGCTTGGGAATTGTGCCTTTTTTCTTTTCTTTTTTTTTGCACCCTGGGGAAATTTTCCTAATGGATATTTCCACTTAGGAGTCTGGTTCAACAGATCGGGCCTTTTCCCATGTTTTCAGGGGCTCTCTGTTGGTCAGTCTATTATTCAGACCTATACTGGACTTATAAATTGCGCCTGCAACTGAATTTTGTCTTCATTGTTAACATTGTTACACTGTTGTGTGTGTGTGTGTGTGACATTTGTGCCCACACTGTTAACTTCCTAGATTTTTGTATGATGTTCCTCACTTTACAGTGTTGGTCCTGCCTGATATTTCTTCCTTGTAAGAAAGTATCCATCTTAAGTCTTGTGCTTCCTGGAAGGCAAATGGGCCACTCTGCTACCTGACTACCATCCAGAAGGTGATTGGTAAATGCTTGCTCTTACCCCCTTAAAGAAAATGACAATCCGATATGACAGTATGCCAGCGTGCAAACCTACTGAAGATGGCAATTTAACCAAATATCTAAGGATTACTGCATTCCCATGCCCTAGTCCCCCCCCCCTCCCCAACAGAAGGAAAATACTTTATGCAAGTACCAAATTTTATTTAGTGATTTGTGATGGGAGTAGCATGTAGATTCCTTCTATACAAAAAAATGTACTTCTGCAATTCAGGTTTTTATTTAAACACGTTTTCTTTCCTAGTACATTTTGTGTAGCTTCAGTCTTTTACACATGTAACAATTCTTGGTGTTGATAAAAGGGCTACAGTTGAAAAAAAAAAAGAAAAGTGAAAAATGGGTGCGTTATCCTTTTCAGAGCATATATAACAGGGACTAATAAAATCAATTTTGAATGTTGAACCATATATCAGATTAAATTTTTTTTTTTAAATGTGTGATGAATAATAAACCATATACTGTATCAAATAATTATTTGGGGGAAAATATGAATAAACCGTGCTCCATTATGAACCGTTTTAAATAATGTGATATGAGAAAATCCACTTCAATCACGTGACACTTCAGTGCTCCCACACCACCAAGTCCACAGGCTTCTTCCCAAAAAGCATATGTGGTTGTATATATCACAGCTTCATATGTACCGTTTCAAGGAAAGCTTTCAATGTTCCACAATTCCAGCTTCAATTGGAGGCTTGTGAGGACTTTGTGGCTATATATATATATATATATATATATATATATATATATATATATATATATATATATATATATATATATATATATATATATATATATATATATATATATATATATATATATATATATATATATATATATATATATATATATATATATATATATATATATATATATATATATATATATATATATATATATATATATATATATATATATATATATATATATATATAATTTTAGATGGTTTTAACGGGTCAAATTTTAATAAAGTTATCTCCACATTTTTATTTGATAATTTATTGAGTGAAGGAGTGTTTGTTGACTGCAGTCTTTTCAGCGTTATGGTGGACAGTACTTGCTATATTCTGTCCTCTTACAAAGTCTCCTTGTGATGGGAAAAGCATAGCAGTGATGTCTTGGCCTGCTGGATCGAGTGCAGCAATATTTTCATCCCGGTCTCTTATGCCTTTTTTGTGAGTACCCGGTTTTTATCAATAAGCTTTTGATTTTTTTTTTTTTTTCAAATTATTTTTTGGTGGTATTACATGATGTGGCTTTGAAAATTTTTTTTTTCCCTTCTACATGTTTGTTTAATTGAGGCTGGATTTTCGGACCAGAGAGTGCTTTCCTTGGAACAGTACAGATGCAATGTGCTAGAACACCACATATGCTGAGCACCTCTCAATAATCAGAGATATTCTGTGCACTAGGTGATGTGGGAACACTAAAGTGTTGTGACTGAAGTGGATTTTCTCAAATGACTAGTTTAGAATGTACTAGTCGTGGTCACACTGGACTGATTTATAAATGATCATGGTTCATTGTTTCTCACACATTTTTTTTTAATCCATTTGACATCTAGTTCAATATTTACTATTAATAGTCATTATTGTATGTGCTCTTAAATGGATAGTGCACCTATTTTTCACGTATTCTTTATCTTGTATTCAGATGTTTTGAGTGCTGCGGTTTCTGAACTTTTACACTAAGCGCAAAGTTTATTTAATTTTTATACATTTAAAAATACTTGGCTTAGGGGCTTACCTTAATTTCTCCAGTGTAAAATAAATTATTTTGCTATACTTAGGCTATACTTAATTTCACTTAAGTGTAACATAAATCTTCTTGTGCAGATCCAATTCCTGATGGATTGATGGAGGAGGCCTGTGACTGGGATATTGAAGTGACTCCAGTGAAGGTTACATCTGATCATTTAACTGCATGTAAAAGTACACCTTCAGAAGCCAAAGAAGATGATGTGGTAAAAATGAATCTTGATAGAAATCCTTATCCCAAACACTCCATTGTCAAAGCCGTTTCAAAAGCTGTTCAGCGTAAGCCTAAAAAGGCGGTCAAAAAGAAGAATACAGAAGGAGCCAGTTCAGAGGGACTGCCAAATCTAGAGACTTCTAGTTTACCTAAGAAACCAAAAGATACCAGAAAGTCTACAGAAATGGTGGAGAATGTGGGAATTGACAACAAAGTTCAGGACAACCTTGAAAGTTCATTACCTAAAATCCCAAGCTTATCATCATTTAAGCGTCCTGTGGTTTGCACATCGTCCTTTGCTGAACTTGTTGAAGACTATGAGCAGTTTATTAAAGAAGGACTTGAAAAACACGTCGAAGTCATACGTGTGTACAAAGGTAGTGGAAGTCTTATAAACACTCAAACAGATGAAACCCTTGAAAAAGAAAGTAATGTGGTGGTGCAATCAGACACTGCTAGTATCTCTGAAATACATGACTGTAGTATGAATTCAGATGAGAAGATTGAAAGTAGTTCATCCAGTTCTTTATCAGAGAGTGATAGTGAAGAATCTACTTTTTCACAAGGGAATTTGAGGTCTATGGAACTTTCAAGTTCTTGCCCAGACCTCTTCATTGAAAGGACAGATGAAGCTGATGTTGACAAATTAAATGTAAAAGGTTTGAACGTGCCACTAGAGAAGGTACAGCAGTCAAGCTTAGTCAAAGCTTCTGTTGAGGAGCCTGTTTTCAGTAATGTAATAAAGCCTAGAAAACGGGGCAAAAAAGTAACGCATATTTCGAGAAGAGAGCTTTGCCAGGAAATTCGAGATGATATGTACCAGCTGGACTATAGAAATCCATCTGGGTTTCCATATGGCAAGATGAGCTATGCTGACTATTGGCGATCCTATTATCAAGCATGGCAAACGTACCACTCTGCGATTTCTAGTTCTTATTACAGGAAATTGTATAAATGCTCCAACTGGATGTCAGCATATCACATGCAATCTGTCTACCTTCATGAAATGCTAAAGCCATAATTACTCTTGTTGCCAAATTAAACATACCATTTTTTATATTGGACACTTTTTTTTTTCTTGTTACAGTTCAACAGTTAATATTTTGTACACAGAATATGTATATATTGTTGTGTGTTACTCCTATATATATTTTTGCTGAATAAATTATCTTGTCTGTTCACATGTGCATGATTAGGCTCATAGTTAAATGTATTTAAAGGTTATAGTTGGGAAACTTGGGTCTGCTTTACAAGATATTCAGCATCAAATATATATGCATTATATAGCAATGAAACTCTGTTGTCCCATGCTTTCAAAACGCCCTAAAATGCAGGTTATGTACAGTCAAACATCTCAGCCTGGTAGTTTCAAAGTCCTCTTGGGTACGAGGCAGCAGTTTGTCACTAAGAAACCATCCTTATCCTCGGTTGTATTTTTATTTATTTTTTCTTACACATGTGCTAAACATGCATGTATAATCTCTGAACTTTATCACCACCTACAGTACATTTCATATAATTTTTCTTCAACAGTAGAGCTCTAAGGCTTTCTGCCATGATCATAACGTCTTGTTCACTATCCATTTGTCTTTCAAAACAAGTTACATTTACAGGTCATCAGTCATATGGATTCTATGGGTTTCTTAGGAGAGTATTCTGTTCTAAAAGTTAGTTTAAACATTTATCATAACGATTGCTTACTGTAACATCTTCTAGTTTTTTCTATTTAGCCAGTCCTTGGATCTGGCATTGCTTTAAAGTCTGAGGTGTGAGATCACCAATATGTAGAAAAACTTTGATAAAGTCACTCTTGCTTTCTAACTACACTTTCACTTTGAGCCTAGTTTGACTCTTAATCCTATGGACAGAAAATAAATGGGTTTTAGTAAAGTGATGATGGAGTTTATTTATTTATTTTATGTTTTTTTTTTTTTTAGCTCATCTTAAGCATTAAAAAAATGTTTACTCCTAAAATCACGTTTCTTTCTTTTCCATTGGGGGACATGGAAAATATTTTACATCTTGTGTGATACTGCCACCTTCAGGAGGATCTGACCCAGTATATCTCTTACCAGCATGCCTCTTTTCTTCAGCTCTTCCAATACCAATTGATATGTAGAGGAATGTTGGTGCTCCTAGCCTGCATGAAAATCCCTCTGGAACTCCAGGTGCCAACCAAAGGGAGCTCAACCATGTTCCATGAATTTAAGAGATGGGCCCTTTCACACTGATGTGTGTTTTCTGTGCTTTTACCTTGCAAGAAAAATGCAACAAAAAAAAACATATTTCCCTTTTTTAAATCCCATGGAATTCTTCACACCAATAAGCTGCTGCTGTGGTGCGTCTTTGGTGTGCTTTTCAAAAGTTTAACAAAAACGCATCTCCCTACTGAAATTAATAGAAAAGGCATCAAAACACACTGAGTCGCCGCATGTCAAAGTTTTACAGGCGCATGCTGGGAGCCAGGCAACCAGAAAATGCATCAAAAACAAATGCATTTTTACCGCTTTTTCTTTTCAAGGGAGCAGTGCGAGTGAAAGTTCCTACAAACTAAGTGGTACACCAATGGCATCATATCACATCCAGCTTCTTTAAACCCACACATAAACACTGCAGCCTTGCCTAGAACCACCCCTCTCTAAAACTTCACCCAATTTGGGCTTGATCCATAGGCACCACATTAGAGCCATCATGCCCTCATGTTCCTTTGCCCTTTTGGCTGAGGTTTTCACTACAGTCATGCAGGACTTTGACCCTCTTTTTTTTTTTTGGTTGACCACAGAGGCTATAAGCATGCACCCATGCCCATGTCTACAAGTTCTGTATCTGGTCAGCCCATGGTCTTAGCAACTTCTGAGCCATTGACCACAGACCCTGTCTGATTGTAAGCCATCAGCCGTTGCAGTGTTTGATTCTGTCATTGGTAGATGAGCTTATCCTGGAGGAATCCATATTCTATTCCTTTCAAAATGAAGCAGACCATTCTGTCTCTTTTTGATGTGATACTCGCCATTCTGAAACTAGAGCATCAGACTGTTTGTTCCACCCGTGCTGCTTCCAGTCTTGGTTTTTTTAGGGCCCCCAAGGCTGCATAGACTGTTCATTGTACATGATGTTCCAACTCTTCTCTACAGAGATTGGGATCATCCTAACAAGCTATTTTCTCCTCCCAAATGCCTAATAACCGTGTATTCATTTGGTGTGGACTTTGTGCAAAAGTGGCATATCCTCTACCATCTCGATGGAGGATAAAGTATATTATTCTCACTGGCAGTTCTCTCGCATACAGAATGTGTGGAATCGTATGTCTATGGTTTTAAACTTTGTGACGGTTTGCTGGAGGCTTCCTACCTTATCACCTGCATGGGTCTTATGTCCGTTCACATATGTAAGACACTAGACTGCAGAACACGGTCTCCTTGGATCTACTCTCCATGCCATTATCAAGGATGCTACTGGTGGCAAGAGCACACATATTCCTCAGAAAAAAAAAACTTAAGGAGCATACTCCAAATACTTTTCTCAAATCTGGTAAGAAATGTCCCTTTTCATTTCTCCACTTCTGTGCATGCTGTCAAGACCCCCTAACTCTAGGGCTCAGTCTGCCAAATGCAGACAAGTCATCTTCCACATGAAGGTATGCCATTATCTTATAATGTGGGTGGGTGGGGGTGTGCTTGTTAACATTTGTGGACATTTGGAAAACTTGCATATCGGATGATTAGGTGCAGGAGGTGGTATTCCAGGGGTACACACTTCACCCTTTGCCCCCCCCCCCTCAAATTCTTATTTCCCAAATTATCCTGTCTGTATAGATTAACAGATCTCCATCTGGCCCTCTTAGGGCTTCTTGACGAAAGCCCAGACTGTGGCAGAATAGTTTTAAGGATTCTACTTCAACCTGTTTACCAGTTTCCCGCCTGTCTTGGGTCTCAAAGCTCTGAATGTCTTAATTTGAGTTGGGAACTTCCACATAGAATCCACCTAGTCTGTTAATGCCTCCCTTCATCAGTGGGTTTCTGACCTTTTTTTATGAACAATAAGGTTGGGTATCTGCATCTTCCCATTATATCAACCTTCTTTTGTATTTCTTCTTTTTTTTTTGTAGGGTCCCTTTTACCAAATAATTACCCTGACCTTCGAATCTATCTGGGTCTAATTTTGGACACAGCTCAGGCGCCAGGGTCTTTCTTATGCAAGGGAAATTTCAGATTCTCTAATATATATGAGCTCTGCACTTTATCTGACTTTTCTCTCTTGTATTAGTCTTGGGCCTCCTTTCAGAGCGTTCCCATTTTCCCAGCTTTTTTCCAGATCTCTTCAGTGCAACTTATTTTTTTTATCATGGAAGAGGTCAATCGGGTTCCTGGACAGACCGATTAATTTGGCACATTCAGCTAGGTTGTCTCTGGCTTAGTGACCCTGGAATTGAGGAAGTTCTTATTTCTGTCTTTTGGGCGATGCTTACGATTGACACCAACCTGACAAGCTGGGGAAGAACCCTGTATACCATGTCAGTGCAGGGGACTTTGTTGTTGAGGGAGTTTCATCTCTAGAACAAAATCCTGGAACTAAGGGAAACTTGGAGGTCCCTCTACCCTCCCTGCTGAGGGTAATTTGATCAAGATTTTGTTGGACAACGCCACAGTGGGAGCCAGAAGTCTTGCGGTGGCAAGAGAGGTAGCTCCTATCCTGTCCTGGGCAGGACTTCACATTGCAGCCTTGTCCATTGTGTACATACCAGGTGTGAACATTTGGCAGACAGGCTTTCTCAGCTTGCACTGTCTGGACTGGAAGGGAGGAGTGGTCCCTGCCCCTGTAGGTCTCCAAAACCTTTGTCATAGAACGAATGTCGGCCTCCTGACCTTCAAGATTAATGACAACCTGTAAAAGCTTCAAAATGCAGGTATGCTTTAGCAGAAGCAGTGGATACTCCAAGGGATTAGTACACCCTGAAAGTTCTTCTAACTCCTTATTTGTAGAATCAAGATGGAGGGCATTTGGTAGACCTCATTGCTCTGGAATTGCCCAGGTGGCTGAGGTATGCCTGCCTTGCAAAACTTCTGTCACACACTGTTCTCCACCAGATTTTCAAGTCTCAAGGTCCGATTTATGTTTCTGCTTCAGTTTTGTCTCTGAATCAGTGATTTCTATGGTATTACAAGCTAGGCAGTCTATTTTCTGCAAGATCTATCATCTGGCATGAAAGGCACACTTCACTTGGTGTGAGTCTTGGGGCTTCCACCCTAGACGTTTCTCTGTAGGACCAATCTGCTCCTACCACTGGCTTCACTACTCGATTCAGATTTTGTACAGGGAGTATCCCATGTAACTCCCACAGTTTGTACCCCTGTGACCCCATGGGATTTAAATCCTGGTTCTCTGAGCTTTAGAAATGGCTATTTGAACCTGTTATTTCTCACTTACCTACATGGTGCTGTTTTCTGTTGTCCTCACATCTGCAAGGCAAAGGCCTGTACTGGTGATCCTATCCTGTGAGGAACCTTTTCTATTTTTCATAGGCACATGGTGGTGTTTGAGGACAAGGACATCCTTTCTTGCCTAGGGTAGCTATTCAATACCTATGTCCAGCTCCAGTTCACCAAAAGAAAATCTACCCTCCATTGTGTGGTTTGGTCTTTTTAAGGTCTCTCAGCCACTGATTCTTTCTTCTTTGTTTTCTTGGATGTCCACTTTAAGGATGAACCAGCTTTCCACTTCTCTAGGTGGCTCAGACCATCAACCAGATCATCGCCCAGGCTTATGGTCTTAAGGACTGTGTTCCATAATGTCTTGTCAATGTGCTAAATATGAGTTCTTGGACTTTTTGTCATCTAAGCAACTGTTTTCCACGTTTTCAAGGCTGCCAACTGATTTTCTGTTAACACGTTCAATCAGGTTGATTTTGCGGCATCATCTAATACCCACTTGGGTCCTTGAGGTAGCTCTTTGAACTACAGGCAGACCCTAGTTCTCGGTTTTCTTGGGTCTGTTGGCATTGTGTTTGCTGTGTTACCCACTCAGTTGGATTGCTTATGGATGTCCTGAAGGTGAAAGACCTCAATGCTCCATTAAGAAAAATGTTCAGTTTACCGTAAAATCCTTTTCTTTTAGTCTATTGAGGAACACAAGCCCAATCTCCCTGTTTTTTACGATCATTCTCTTGATACTTCTTTACTACAAAACTGAGGCATGCTGTTAGATTATTCTGAGCTGGCCTACAGACTTTGTGTGCCAAGCTACCTCCTAGTTTGCAGTATGAACCAAAGGTGAAATAATTAGTTTTCTCCAATAGACTTCAAAAATTGCTTTGCAAAATCCTGTTTTATGAAACCATGCCTTTTATCCACATGAGTTGTGGAATAGATTTGTACCCCTTCAAATATTTTGTGTGTGGGTTTTTTTTTTTTTTATATTGTGTTTTGATTTATCTAGTTTAAAAAAAAATCCAACATTCCCTTAGCTCATTAATGACAGTGCTGATTCATTGCACAGACTTTGTAGAAAGTGAGGAGAATATCAACAAGTAAGAAATGGATTACTGTTAAAAAGATTATATATATATATATATATATATATATATATATATATATATATATATAATGGCAATTTTGTCTGATTTTTAATACATGAATTAAGGTGCCTTCATTCTGTGAGCTACACAACCATGACTTAAATAGAAGTTGATTGTTTAAAAGTGTCACTTTCTGTGATTTAGGTATAATAAATAAGTCTTGTTCTACCCATGGAATAAACAATTGGATATGCAAGTGAACAAGTGTTTTTTGTGGGTTTTTGTTTAATGTCAAATTTATATATTTTTACAGTGACTTTGAGAGAAGTATTTGTGAGAAAAAAAAGAAATGCCTAATAAAATGAAAAATACTTTCCTCATATTTATTTTTTTATATGAAAAGACTGCTTCTTTTAAGGGCATTTACTAAAACGGGAGCAGACAAAATCTGAACAAGCTGATTGGTTACTATGCACATCTGCTCTAAGTTCTGTAGTAAATCCTCCCATGGGTCTACTTTTGAAGATATTTTCAGTCACGTCCAGGCCTGTTTACCTCTCCCATTGAGGGAACAATCAAAATAAACCTGGCAGATTCTCACACTGACTAAATTGCCCATCTGCAGATCATTGGCATAGGTGATATGCCCTATAAAGAAACAAAGTTCCTAGGACATATGCTTCTCTTCCACTGCCCTCACTCCCTGGTTGATGTTGCCAGATAATTGTTCCGTATTTTACTGTGTAAACTTAAGCTTGGGATCACTGTTTCAAAGCTTCATTTATAAATACAATGTAACCAAATTCATGTTACTATTGATTTGCATATGACATCAATTCACCACTTGCCTTTCCGCCCACCGTAATTTTACAGCAGGCAGGTGGCACAGCTAGGCACAATCGCATACATGGAAAAGTGGGTGGTCTATTGCGCTACTGCGAGTGTTGAAATGTGAACCAAGTGGATGAATGATGTATAATAAATGGAAATCAATTATTAAATGCGTGAAAATAAAGTAAGTACTAAAGCTGCTGTATCTCCAGGTGCACAAAACCAATACCATAGAAATATAAAAATAATGATAAGCGTTAAAGTATAGGTGTATTGCACATAATGGCTGAATAGCCAACACACTGTGACCTATAGTGAAAATTTGGCTAGGGGAGCCCAAAACGAAAAGGTTACTGTCCCACTGCAAACAATAAACACTGTGTATAGAGTCTATGAATGGAATGGCAAATGGATAATCTTGAGGAGCAGATCAAATGGATGGATCATCTAGACAAGGTGTTTGAATCCAATAACTTATCTCCTATTGCCCTTACCTTCAACCAATGGTATGTGCGCATAGGGCAAATGATTCCTCCTTCTGTTGGATCAGCGCCGCCACTCCTGGATGAATTCCAATGATGTCCTGGAGCGTTGACGGTCCTGGGATCCGTGTATTTCAGGGATGGAGCCAAAGGATGTGGTAAAGAGATAAATGCCACAATAGTGAAGAACGTTGTAAACGGTAGTAAAAATATTTATTCCATTCTTCATAAAAAGGGGTTTTAAAATCGGCAATTCGCGCTACAGCATGGGACGCGGCGTGATGACAAGCCGACTTACTTCCGTTGGCCTCCGGCTGATTGCATAGGTCTCACTTCCTACGTCGTTACGTCACGGTCTCGTGACTTCTTCAGGGATGTTGATTGGCTGTACAGCCTGACCTTATATTGTAAGTAACCGGAAGTAAACACAGCGCCATGTTTTTGAAGTCCACAATAGGGACTTCAATACAGAGTTGGACAGAGCCATGAATAGGATCAATTCTAACTTTAAACAGATACACATTCTTCCTCAATGCTGTAATGTGACGATGCACACATGTGCTAGCACAGGGTCACAAATTCATTGAGGACGATTGTAGGACCAGCCTATTGGATGCAAATAATTAAAATTGTATATTTAAAATTGCACATTGCATAATTAAAAAGGGGAACATGTTGTTAGTTACATGAAAACAGCATAATCACTAACTGCATAGTGAATGAAGATATGGTACAAACTAAAACATCCACCACTATAAATAGAGTGGAATCTCCATATAGGTGCGGAACCTGCATTGAATGTCACATATAATTGGACTAACGTGTATGATGGACTAGAGCGCTCGCATTCAGCCAAAGGCCAACAGATGACAGATAGTGATATATAAAAATTCAACAATAAATGGGCAATATTGACATAGGACAACACAATATCTCCATGTGTGGATAACTATCTCCCATATATCCGTGTCTCCACTGGGTTTAATAAATAAAAGAAATCAAAGAAAAAAAACAGTGGAGACACGGATATATGGGAGATAGGACAATACAATATCTCCATGTGTGGATAACTATCTCCCATATATCCGTGTCTCCACTGTTTTTTTTCTTTGATTTCTTTTATTTATTAAACCCAGTGGAGACACGGATATATGGGAGATAGTTAGGACAACACAATATCTCCATGTGTGGATAACTATCTCCCATATATCCGTGTCTCCACTGGGTTTAATAAATAAAAGAAATCAAAGAAAAAAAACAGTGGAGACACGGATATATGGGAGATAGGACAATACAATATCTCCATGTGTGGATAACTATCTCCCATATATCCGTGTCTCCACTGTTTTTTTTCTTTGATTTCTTTTATTTATTAAACCCAGTGGAGACACGGATATATGGGAGATAGTTATCCACACATGGAGATATTGTGTTGTCCTAACTATCTCCCATATATCCGTGTCTCCACTGGGTTTAATAAATAAAAGAAATCAAAGAAAAAAAACAGTGGAGACACGGATATATGGGAGATAGTTATCCACACATGGAGATATTGTATTGTCCTATCTCCCATATATCCGTGTCTCCACTGTTTTTTTTCTTTGATTTCTTTTATTTATTAAACCCAGTGGAGACACGGATATATGGGAGATAGTTATCCACACATGGAGATATTGTGTTGTCCTATGTCAATATTGCCCATTTATTGTTGAATTTTTATATATCACTATCTGTCATCTGTTGGCCTTTTGGCTGAATGCGAGCGCTCTAGTTCATCATCCACATGTTAGTCCAATTATATGTGACGTTCAATGCAGGTTCCGCACCTATATGGAGATTCCACTCTATAGTGGTGGATGTTTTGGTTTGTACCATTTCTCCATTCACTATGCAGTTAGTGATTATCCTGTCTTCATGTAACTAACAACATGTTCCCCTTTTATATTATGCAATGTGCAATTTTAAATATACAAGTGGAAGGCTGACCGCAGGAGGAGGAGTCGGGCCATATAAAGCCTGCCCTCCTTTCACCTCCTCCTCCGTTGTCGTCTGGTCTCGTATCTTTGCCTGGGCGACGCTGACGTCATTTTTGTGCGCCGCATCGTCACTTCCGGTCTCGGGATACACGTGGAGGTGTCGGGCGGCGGCGGTGTGTCTCTCGTCATTTGATTCGGATAGCGGAGGTCTTTCCCGGCTGGGTCACGTGCGCCGCGGGCGCAGGTAGGGGGAAGGCTGTCTTCCCATTCAGTTCGTTCGGGGTCCACGTCGGGGGGGTGCGATTTGCTTATTGGGGATTTGCCTGTTGGGGATTTTTTATTCCGCAGGTTTCTCATGTCACATCACGGTCAGCTGGGGTCATCCGTGGGGTCTGCTGAGGGTGGCTCTAGGCTTGAGGGTCACAGGGGTGGGCTGTTGAGCCCCCACACCTGGCACGGACAAAGGCAGGGGCTCGCTTGTTCTGTTCTCTTGTGATCCTGTATTCATGTTCATTAAGCTTCATGTTCCTTTTTTCCTTAGTTGGTGCTATTTCTTCCGGAAGCACAGAGTTGCATTCCTGAGTGGGCCTTTGTTTGTTCCAGTCAGGTAGGCATTGGTGGCTTCCCTCACTCCTGGTCAGGAGTGACGTCTTCTTTTATACATAGAGGGTGCAGGGGTTGATGGTTTCAGGTTCTTCATATTTCTTTTAAATTGTTGTATATTGTGTTCTTTCCTCAGTGGTGGTGTTCCGAGCTGTTCAGGTACGTATGGCCTGGTGTGACTCGTTTCACACGGCCGGTTTTATTTTTTATTTTTTTTCCACTGCAAGTTTCCCATCACGTTTATGGGTTCAGCTGTTTGAGTTTCGTTTTTAATTGGCTTGGTTCAGTGGCAAGTCTTCTCATCTGCTTCTCACGCAACTCATGTTTCACGTTAACTCGCGTCTCGTTCCATGTTTCTGTATCATACAATTTAGGTTTCTCATGCGGCTCACGTTTCTCATGCATTCACGTTCTCATACAAATTCACGTTTCTCATGCAATTTACGTTCTCACGCAATTTCACGATTTTATGCAATTTACGTTTCTCATACGATCTTCGTTTCTCTTACGATTTACGTTTCTCTTGCGATTCACGCAAATTGCGTGTCTCGGGCGATTTACGTTTCTTGTGCGATTTACGTTTCTCATGCAATTTACGTTTCTCATGCGATTTTACGTTTCTCATACGATTTACGTTTCTCGGGCAATTTATGTTTTTTTCATGCGATTACGGTTTTATGCGTTTTACGTTTCTCTTGCGTTTCACGTTTTTTATGCTTTTCACGGGTCATGCTATTTTCGTGTCTCATGCCATCCACTTTCATTTTCATGCGTTTCACAGTTGCATAGGTATTACGTTGCTCACGCCATTTTTTCGTGTCTCATGCTATCCACATACATTTTCTCATGCGATTTTACATTTTCTCGTGTTCATTTATGTTCTCGGGTTTTTTTTACGTATTCTCGGGCAAGTTACGTTCTCATGCGATTTTACGTTCTCATGCGATGTTACGTTTCATGTGCAATTTACGGTTCTTTGAGTCACATTCTTGTTTTGCTCTCATCACTCCTGGGTAGGCAGTCTGTAGTTTCATGGCTTGTACACGCATCTTTTATACACTCATGAGTTTCATCCGGGCTATACCTCATCTCATGTATGTTGTTATTGTTCATGCCTACTTGGTTCATCATCATTAGGTTCAGGCGGCTCCACTGCTTTTTTCCTATCACGTTTATAGGATCACATGGATTGAGCTGTTCGTTTTTAATTGGCTTGTTTGGTGGCAAGTCTCCTCATCCATGGCTTACATTGTGTGCATTTCATGTTACCTCACGCATACATAGCCTGACACGTCTTCAGGTTAATTCACCTGTAACTCGGCCTGTTCATTTATTCAGTTTCAGTCTGTTAATTTTCACATAGTCTCAAGTGGGGGGGTGTTGTGGTTACTAGATAGTAGGTCATGTGATTTTTGGTCATTTCTGGTATGTTCTTTTATTTTCGGTTTTACAGGTCATGTCGCAGGCTGGAGACATTGAGGAATTCGCCTCTAACACAGCTTTTCCAGCCAGGGGGTCGCAGCACAGCAGTTCACCTTCTCTTAGGTCCTGGACCATCCCAAGACTTACGGCGGAACTTCGCAGTAGGGGAATTCCTTTCCCGGCGACCGCCCGGAAAGCCCAGCTCTTCAGATTGCTCTTCCCAAACACACGGGACGCTAGTGCAGAACAAGTTTCTCTGCGGACTGTAGTAGCTTCTTTAGCTCAAATTCATGCGACCCTCACTTCCCTGGCCACGTCTTGTCAGGACCTTCAAGATAGGGTACAGGTGTTCAGAGAATCCACTCATCGTTGCTCCAGCAGTTGCGGCAGGTCCAGGGGTGGTGGCAGGTTCCAGCATTCCCCCGGTTCCCTTACCTGTTCTAGCGGGCCCAGGTAATCCTTCTGCTCCCCGGTCACGCCTGCTCATTTCATCCCTGCCAACATCAAGAAGGACATCCTGGAGGGCAAGGATGTCAATTTGGCATCCCTGTTGATTGCAGCGCATGATGTAGCAGACAATAGGTCCTACGCTTGCGGGGATGTCTCTGTTGTAGTTAAAACCAGGGATCATAGACTCAACCGTAAATTGTCCATCCCCGAATTCGTCCTGGCATTCAGTCTCTACAGAGATATCATATGTTCTGTCAGTCCACTTAGGAGGGAGGAGTTGGACCTTTATCTTTTTACTGTGGTCGAGTTAGGCCACAAGTATGGGGGGGTCCAACTTCTACGACTATCATCGCTCTTTTTCAGCCAAAGCCGCGGCCCGGTTTGCCCAATTCAAGGTAACCACGCTATGGAGCAGCATTGATACTGAATTATTTTGCCGACACTTTGCTGGGCTCAGATCCCCTGTGTGCACGACGTGTCAATCCTCCTCTCATACCGCATACTGGTGCCCGAATTCACAGGTTCCTGTCCTACCCAGTACATCCAGGGGTTTGGGTATTCCTCCCCCGGCGGCAGGCCTTCCTGCTCCGGTGGATAAATTAGGCTGGCCCATTCACTTCCTTGGCAAGTCCCAGTTGTGCAACAACTATAATCATGGTATATGTAAATAAATGTAATTTCAGCCAGTGCCGGTTGTTACACATTTGCACAGGGTGTTTCAGGGCTCACCCCAAGTCGGCCTGCTCATTAAGGCAGCCCAAAGCTCCATGACTAAGCCGCATCAATGTGGCTTTGTTGCAGGAGTACTTAGCCCGCCATCCTTCACCTTCCTTGAGCGGTTTTCTGGTCAAGGGGTTTTCGGAAGGGTTCCACACCAGGTTGGTGTCCTTACCCTTATTAGCGTAGAATGTCCCAACCTTAGGTCTTCGGCCATGGATTCCGAGGTGGTGGACCTACTTTTGCAAACGGAGTTGGATAAGGGGTTTATCATCGGGCCATTCACAACTCCACCTTTTCTAGTTTGGAGGGTTAACCCACTGGGGTTGGTGAGGGGGAAGTTTTCTAATAAACCACGGTTAATTTATGACTTGTCTGCCCCTCATTCTTCGCACACACCTAGCTTGAATTCATTGATACCGTCAGAAGAGTTTTCCCTCAAATACGCTTCAGTCGACCAGGCCATTCAGTCCATCAGGGTAGGCCCTGGCGCCTGGCTGTCTAAAGCAGATATTGCTGACGCGTTTAAGCTGCTGCCAATTTCACCTGCCCCCTTTTCAATGGCATGGGATCAGGTGGAGAGGCAACTATTATTTCGCCACCAAGCTCACCTTTGGGTCCAAAAGCAGCCCTTGGTTGTTTGATACGTTTGCCCAGGCCCTTAGCTGGATCCTGACGCACAGGGAGAATTGCAACAAAGTTATTCATTACCTTGATGACTTTCTCCTTATTGAAAGGGGCGGTCAGAGGCCCACCGATCTGAAACTTACGTCCGTTTTCTCGACTCTAAATGTCCCTCTGTCAGTTAAGAAGGTGGAGGGTCCCGTCACCAGGTTGACGTTTCTGGGTGTCACGCTGGACTCACAATCTATGCAGGCCAGTCTCCCTCCAGACAAGCTGGATAGGATCAGGGATCGCATCCATGTTTTTTCTGTCTCTCGGGTATGCACCAGGGTAGAATTAGTCACTTCTAGGGATGTTGAATTTTGCAATGAGAATCATCCCCCAGGGTAGGACTTTCATCGCCACGTTGCTGTCCTTGTTACCGTCTGCCCCTTGTCCTGAGTCTCGGGTCATCCTGGATCCATCCGCCCTATCAGATCTCCTGATGTGGGATGAGTTCCTCCAAGGGTGGAATGGGGTTTCCATGTTCATCCCTACTGTGTCCAGTTTGTCTCCTCGGGTGTCTACAGATGCAGCAGCCTCTAAAGGGTATGCAGCTATTTTTGGGTCGCGCTGGCTGGGTCTTGGTCCAAGGAAGTCTTGGCTATTCCCCAGTTTGCTGAAACTTCGGCTATGTTTGAGATCTACCCCATTGTGGCAGCAGCTCAGGTATGGGGGCATTTGTGGGCAGGGCAGACACAGACAATCAGGTTACAGCTGATATCATCAACAGTGGCAGGTCCAAGTCATTGCGGATCATGGGGTTTGTACGTAGGCTTGTTTGGTTGTCTCTCCGGTTCAAATTTCATTTACATTGTAGTTTCATTAGTGGTTCTCTTAATGTGGCAGCTGACGCTTTATCAAGATTTAATTTACCACTATTTTTTCAGCAGGTCCCGGACGCAGACGCCTGCGCTACACCTTCACCACCATTCCAGCTGTTAGTGTTGGAGTGAGTTCCCATCAAGCAGACGCAGCGGCCTTGATCGATAAGTCATTATCTGTCAATACCAGCAAGGCTTACCGTACCGCGTGGAATGCTTTTCTGGCTTTCCAATCGTCTTTTCCTAGTTCTGATTGTTATAATATCCAATACCTGTTAGCTTTCTCGGCTTTTTGCCACTCCCAACTAAAGTTGGCCCATGGTACCATCAGGACATATCTTGCTGGCATTCAGCACTTCATGGCGTTAGAGGACCCTAGCAGACCCTCCATTTTCACGGCACATCCCATCAAAGCCATACTCAGAGGGATCCAAAAGAGCAGCCCCCCTACCGGGGTCATTAGGCTTCCTATAACGGGTCAGATTATCCGGGGCATGTCGGATATCCTTACGAGGTCCCCATTTGGGTTCCTGCCTAGCCTAGTGCTCAAAGCTGCCATATACCTGGCATTTTATGGTTTCTTGAGGCCGGGGGAGTTCACGGTTTCGGGTCCAGGGTCACGGGTTCTCTTGGTCAGCCATTTAGTCAGACACCCCGGCCTCTTCTGCTTGCATCTACAAGCTTGCAAAACACAGCAGACAGGAGGGGGCACGGACATTAGGTTTTTTGAGACCGGCAAGACTTGGTGTCCAGTGTTGGTGTTAGACCAGCTCACCAGGGCTTCGTCGGACAAGCCCAGGGATGGTCCTCTTTTACCTTTCCCGTGTGCTCCCCTCTCCGCGGCTCAGTTCATTTTGCATTGCCGCATCCTTTTGGCTGGCATGGGTCTGGACCCCAAGGCGTACTCTGGCCATTCGTTCAGGATAGGCGCAGCATCTCGCCAGGGGGTCCCGACCCATATCATTCAGAAATTGGGAAGGTGGAAGTCATCTTGTTATGCTAGGTACATCCCGGAACCTCTGGTAGAGATGTCTCAAGCCTTTAACTTGTCAAATTAAATGATACATCTGTTGCGCACAATACATTTTTGGAGTTGCTTCCCCCTACTGTGGTTATTTTTTGCCCCCTTTTAGGCATACCGTCCAGGTGTCCTCGGCACACTTCAGGTCTATGTGTTGGGTTCTGTGTTTTGTTGTGTTCTGTGTTTTGTTATCTGTTTCCATCCTCGGGTGGACTACGAGTACAATTTTAATTATTTGCATCCAATAGGCTGGTCCTACAATTGTCCTCTATGAATTTGTGACCCTGTGCTAGCACATGTGTGCATCGTCACATTACAGCATTGAGGAAGAATGTGTATCTGTTTAAAGTTAGAATTGATCCTATTCATGGCTCTGTCCAACTCCGTATTGAAGTCCCTATTGTGGACTTCAAAAACATGGCGCTGTGTTTACTTCCGGTTACTTACAATATAAGGTCAGGCTGTACAGCCAATCAACATCCCTGAAGAAGTCACGAGACCGTGACGTAACGACGTAGGAAGTGAGACCTATGCAATCAGCCGGAGGCCAACGGAAGTAAGTCGGCGTGTCATCACGCCGCGTCCCATGCTGTATCGCGAATTGCCGATTTTAAAACCCCTTTTTATGAAGAATGGAATAAATATTTTTACTACCGTTTACAACGTTCTTCACTATTGTGGCATTTATCTCTTTACCACATCCTTTGGCTCCATCCCTGAGATACACGGACACACGGATCCCAGGACCTTCAACGCTCCAGGACATCATTGGAATTCATCCAGGAGTGGCGGCGCTGATTCAACAGAAGGAGGAATCATTTGCCCTATGCACACATACCATTGGTTGAAGGTAAGGGCAATAGGAGATAAGTTATTGGATTCAAACACCTTGTCTAGATGATCCATCCATTTGATCTGCTCCTCAAGATTATCCATTTGCCATTCCATTCATAGACTCTATACACAGTGTTTATTGTTTGCAGTGGGACAGTCATCTTTTCGTTTTGGGCTCCCCTAGCCAATTTTTTACTATAGGTCACAGTGTGTTGGCTATTCAGCCATTATGTGCAATACACCTATACTTTAGCGCTTATCATTATTTTTATATTACAATCGCATACATGTACGTGCCAGCTAGTGGGCACCAGTCCGTATCCCTGACCACAGCCACATGAGTCATATGACGCTGCACTGGTAAACGGTATGTAAAGACACATTTTATATTAATTTTCCAAAAAATTTTAGTTTTATAGATAACTAACTTTCACACAAACCAAATATTATAATGTAATATACACTTTTTGAAAAAAAAAAATTTTTTTTATACTATAGAACAAAACATGAAATCCAGTAGTTATCCAATACTACCAAAATTAAATTTTGTATGAAAAAAAAATTATATCAAAATAATTTGTGTATGCAACACTTTGCATGACTGATCAATTGCCAGTTAAAGTAGCACAGTATTAAATAACAAAAAATGCCCCGGTCATGAAGGGGGTAAAACCTTTCTGGAGGTCAAGTGGTTAAAGAAACCTTTATTATAAATAAAATGTAAATTAGAGGTCTTCCTGTTTAACCCTTTCACTGCCAGGCCCTGCAAGTCACTTTTAAACTCGAATAGCCAGACCATTTTTGCATTGAGTTTTTTTTTTCCTCCCTTTTTACAGCTTTCATAGTTTGGACCCCCCCCCCAAAACCATACATTTTCTGAAAACACATGACCTGTAAAAGTGCTACTGATATTAATTTTTTATTTTAGCTTTTTTTTTTTAGGCCTTACAATAGGTGCGCAAATGTTTATAAATTCACCATTTTTACTAAAAAATACACTAAAATCATTAGTGGACACATACCTGGCAAAACATCCCCCCCCCCCCTTTTTTTAAGGCCCCACATTCGGTGCGCAAATGTTTATCAATTCACTAAAATTCACCTTTTTATAAAATGGTGAACACTGAAGGTGTGCTAAACCGTAAATAAAAAACATTTACACTAAAAAATCTGAGAATATAATTCTTCACTTACAGCTTTCAGAGTTTGTAAAAGACCCAACAAAACCAAAATATTTTCTGAACGCACATGACCTGTAGGATTAAATTTGGTGAGCTATCGAAGGTCTAAACAGACCCCTGTCTTTTTTGAGACTGTGAAAGGGACTGAAGACAGTCCCTTTCTCTACATCCTCAGCTGCAATGCATATGAATGGATAGCAGTCTTTATATAGAGTGGCGGGGAAACCAGGGAGAAATGTTAGAGGCTGGTGGGTGGGAAGGTCACATCTTAGGTCAATGGCTCTGAACATTTGCTGAACAGTTTTGCTTATAAGCTGCTGAACAGTTTTGCTTATAAGCTTTATGGTCACTAAAGTGACCATGAGCGTATAGCAGAAGGAGAAATGCAGGTCCGTACAGATTACGGACCTGGCCATCTGCAAGCAGTGCTGTAGGTCTGTATGTTGCACGGACCTGGCAGCTAAAGGGTTACCCCCTTCGAACATTGGTAAAAGGATAATATCCCCTTTTTAATAAAAAATAATAAATGCACATACTTTTGGTGGTGAGAGCCAGAGGCTTTGGAGCTGGGATCGGAGTGGTAGGGAGCATGTGCCTACTGTGCTGAAAGCCAGCGGATGGTGAGCCTGGCTGGCCAGGAACAGGTAGGTCCTTCTCCTCCAAATAGTCTGCCTGTGAGTGTAGACTAAATCCTGGTCTGGCTGTGGCTGAACTGTTCACCTGTGAGTGGAGCACTAGCATGAACCACCAGTGGTGCTGGCACATCTTCAACACATCTTCCTTTAGGCCTGGTTCCCATCTATGCAGGTTTGTGGCCTGCGTTTGCACTGGGATGGCAGCCCATTTATTTGAATATGCTGCCATGCCTGCTTTTCCTGCAGAGAAAAAGAGCATGCAGTGGCCTTGAAATTGCATGGTGCTTTTTGCATCATGCAATTTCCCTGCAGGTCCCGCACCCACAAATGCACTACATTTTTAGATGCGTGGGGACGCCATTAGGAATGAATGGCAGCCCTGCGTGTTTATTAAACAGCAGCGTGTGCAGGAATCGTAGCAATTTTCGCACCCAGAATCAAAACATGCTGCTGTTTAAAAACATGCAAGGCTGCTATTCATTCTTAATGGCACCCCCACACATCTAAAATTGAACTGCAGGGAAATCGCAAAGTGGAAAAGCTGCTGTGTTTTTCTGTGGAAAATGCAGGCACAGCAGCCAATTCAAATGAATGGTCTGTCACGCCCGCGCAAACCCGCATAGATGTGACCCAGACCTAAAGTGTTAGTAAAGTTATCTTTTTAAAATGAAAAAGCTAGAACCGCTGCAGGTTTAACCACTTGCCTACTTGGCACTTTCACCGCCATTCTTCCCAGGCCAATGTCATGCAGCGCTGTATCCATATGAAACTTTTATCTGCAAACAGGTATTTTTCTCTTATCGTCCATGGATGGACACAGCTCCTTAAATCTTGACAAGTGGGTTATGTTCCCTGTTTACAGGAGAGGACTAGGCAGAAACATGTTAAATAGTTAAACCAGGGGGCGGTCCCTCCAGACATAACCCTCCTCACTGTAGCATGCAGCCTCAGTTTCGTTCTGCCTAGCAAGGAGAAGGACGTATGGCTCCCTTTGGGCCCAGCGCCTTGAGGAGAATTTTTTTTTTTTTTACTTTTTTTGAAGAATCTTCTTTTAACTGTCGGCTGAATAATATAGATCTTTGTAGTCTACTCAGTCCGACCAGCAACCGTGGGCACACCTTTGCAAAGAGGCTGGGTCTGCCACGCCATACCCCATGACTCCTGGGGGGGGCGGTGAGCTTTGCTCTAAGGTCCACATATGACTGGGCTGTGGTGTTGTCTCACTCACAGTGGACCGGGCCGACAGCTACCTCCATTTCGGTTGTAGTTCTGTCAGGAATGCGTCAGCGAGTCCTCGCTTGGATGGGTAAGTACAGTCCCTCCTGCTTTGGTGGGTTGGTACGGCTGGGGTTCGGGGGACCTCTTCTCCTCCCTTCCCTGCTCATTTTCCCTTGCTGCATTGCTAACATTGCCGATGTCAGGGGGCCTTCCTGAGGGGACTGTGTTATCTGGCCTGTCTTTTTTTTTTTTTTGTATTGGGCTTTCCTGTGAGGAAAAAGCCCTGTGATGAGCACAGATGTTTATGATTATACTTCAGCAGACGCTGACTGATTGGTGACACCTGTAACGGTTTTGCTTTTTATGCTGTATCTGTGTCCTATCCTTACATAAAAAATCCCTAGGAGGCTTTTCCTGTTTAAACACAGGTCCCTGCAGATGCCGCACAGTTACCTCACGGTTCTTTTCCTCTCACAGTGCTGAGAGCGGACGGCACGCTGGGCAGTCTCCTCCTGAGGTGAGTCCCCTGGTTACTCCTGGTCAGCGAAGCAAGTGGGTGAGAGGCCCTGAATAGGGCTCTAGGAGCTTTTGTTTATTTGTATGGACAGGTGTGCATATTATACACACTATGTAAATATTGGAGTCAGTATCTGGGTCCTTCCCCACATGCTGGTGGTGGCAGCAGGTGTTAGCACCTGGGATTCCCACAGAGTTTTTATTGTTAGTCATGGACACGTTTGTGCCAGGGTGGGGGTGGACTTCGGGCGGGCGGTAAAATAGTGCCCCCTTCCCCCGTTATCCCCTGGGGAATGCTCTGTTATGAAGCTATGGACGAGGTACCTAGTTAAAAAAAAAAAGCTGAATAAGGCATTTATGGGTGCGCTTTTTACTGCTGCAAGGACTCAGTGCAGCTGGGTTTCCGCCGAGGGCTCGGTCTTTTTTGGATCACACAAATCAGACCGCTGTGTAGGTTTTTTCCTTCTGTCCCCTTTGATAATTTCTGAGATGCGGAATGAGAAAAGCCGCTGAGGGCTTTTGTAGTCCCTCACCGCCGGGCGGGAACCCCCACTTGGATGGATCTGACTGATAGAAGATCCGAAGTACTGACCCATTCCATGTTTACCATGCTGGGGTCTGGCTTGCGGCCTATTGTGGCCACTACTCTGGGGTCTGTCGGCGCTGGCGCCATTTTTTGGGAGGTTTTTCAATTGCATTGAAAACTCCCATTGGCGCTCATTTTGTCGTAGCCGCACTATGGCGCAGCTTACATTGTGCTGGCCATTTTCCTGTGCCCGCGTTCTGAATGCTCGGCGGCCATCTTGGAGTAGTCCTGACCCCTAGTGCTGTATACAACTCATGGAGTGAGCATTTTGCACCAGACAGTGGAGGAGCACCAACTCTCCTGAGGTTATTAGGCTAGCGGACCAGCTGGTCCAGGGCCTCATATAGGTCTGTGATGCTTCATTGAATGCTGCGCCCTTGTTTTCCAGGGCTTCTGTTTCAGAATGGTTTTATGCACACGGTGGTGTAGTGCTTAACTCCATTACTTGGCGCAGCAAGAGAGTCATTGGTTCGAATCCGGACACTGACGCCAATCTGCCTGGAGCTTGCATTGTCGCTCCCTGTGTCTGCGTGGGTTTCCTCCGGGTACTCCGGTTTCCTCCAAAAGCATGTGTGCATACACCTACATAATATACATACACACTATGTGTGTGTATTATTTAGGGGCAACCCTCCCAGGTTGTCAAAGGCCCAGCTGGGGGACTAATCCGTCCCTGGATCATGCCGGGACCCAAATCCTTCCAATGTATGTAGCCTTCCCTCCATGTCTCTAGATGGGAGGGGCGGCTTGCAGGTTCACAATTCGGTGAAACCTCCCTGCTCTCCGACCAGTGGGTCTGCGAGGTGCTCTCTTCGGAGTCCTATCCACAGAACAAAGTTCTTTCCTTGTGTCTTCCTCTCCCGGCCCGTCGGTCTGCCTTGGGCAGTGTGGGATTTGCTAAGCTGCGGGGTAATTTTACCTTTCCTGCAGGACGAGAGTTTTGGGGTTTTCTATGGGCCTCAGGCCCTAAATACCTTTTTGTGAACGTCGGGTAGTTCCGCATGGAATCCATTTGTTCGGTGGTAGCTGCGCTCCATCCAGGGGATGTCCTGACATCCTCGGACATCAGGGACGCATACATGCATGTCCCGCTTTTGTGCATGTCAGTGTTTTTTTCTGTGTTTCGTGATGAGAGAGGGTCTCTGTCAGCCTGTGGCCCTCCCTTTTGATCTGGCGTCAGCACCATGGGTTTTCAGCTAGGAGCTCGCACTTATCCTAACTTTGTTGGGACAGCGAGGCTTTGCCTCATTGGCTACTTGGACGACTTTCTTCTGAGAGCAGCTTCTGTCTCCGACCTAGTGGATGGGTTATTCCCATTCAGACCCTCCGAAGATTCGGGTGGGTTTTAAACGTTTAGGCCAGAAAGTGTAGCTCAGTGGCAGCAAGCCAGCCCTCCATGTGTGCGACCCAGGGTTCAAATCCTGGGCATGCTAGGTTCCGACTCAGCGTTGGCGTATCTAGTGTTGATCCAGATCCCTCTGTGGCAAAGGTCCTTCTTCCCCTGGAGAAACTGCAGACTCTTCAGTCTGCGGTGAAGGTATTGGCATCACGCAATCGGTCTTCTCTCCGGGTGCCTGCTGGTTAGGGGCCTGTGGGTAGCCTCCTTCAAGGCGGTACTGTATGCCCAGTTCCACACCCTGGTTTTCCAGGGGAAATACTGTCCAGGTGGTAAAAATCTCTTGTCTCTGAAATCATCAGATTCTGGTGCGCCACCTAGTCAGTCCCTCTGAGTTGGTGAGAGTGATCCCCGACTCTTCGGTCCGGGAAGTTGTTTCTTCCTTCCAGTGGTCGGTGTTTACGACGGATGCCAGCTCACGGGTTGTGAACCTGGGGGGTTCACAAAACTGGGGGGTCCAGTCGGCCCTGAGTCGCTGGACTTGCGTGGACCTACGGCCACACCTCCCTGAATGTGTCTGGTCTTGGTAGCTACCCAGGGTCAGGCCTGGCTAGTGCCTGGTGGGAGACCGCCTGGAAATACCAGGTGCTGTCTACTGTTCATTGTCCTACTATATTAGGCGATCAGGCTATGCTTCTCCTTGTGGTCGACCGATCTGGTTTCAGCTGGACAATGGTGGCTGCCACCAGGCGGACTACTGGAGTCGCCAGATGCTGGACCAGGGCGACTGTGCTTGGGGTGTTTCGGCTCCCTTGCAGGAGGTGAGCCTCACAGGGCATGGATTTCCTGGCCGCTCGTCTCCGCCACAAGGGTGTCAAAAAGTTAGTGGCCAGGTCTAGTGATCTGGTACAGATGCGTCAGTTGCGCTGGTGGCCCTGTGGGGTCTGTATCGGTGACTTTTTGCCGTTCCTCCATGGTAGTTGCTTCCTCCGCCGCTCCACAGAGTGGAGGCTGAGGTGATCCCGATGATTCTAATTGCTCCAGATTGACCTCAGCGTCCTTGGTACGCCGATATCGCGTATAACAGAAACGCAGAATAGGGAAAAGAAAATGGGACAATATCTAGAGGGATCTAAGACTCTGCGAATGGAAGTAGAAGATGCTATTAATTTAGAGAAAGAAATAACGAGAGAAGAAATAAGTCGAACTAAGTCGAATTAAAATGGGAAAGAGCCCAGGCCCCGACGTCTCTTTATCATAAGAGATATGGAGAGACTCTTATACCTTACTTTCAGGACTATATGAACTCAATTGGCAGTGGCCTGGCAATCCGAGAGGAATCCCTGGGAGCCCATATAACCCTGATAGGCAAGGAGGGGAAAGATCCCACGATCTGCATTAGCTATAGACCCATTTCCCTGATTAATGTCGACATAAAGATATACGCGAAGATTCTGGCTGAGAGAATAAGACCACTCATGGCGAGGCTGATAGACAAAGACCAAGCGGGATTTGTTCCTGGGAGGGAAACACGGGATAATGTACTGAGAGGACTCTTCCTGATACAAAAAGCCAAGCAGAGTAAAACACCGGTAATGTTTATGTCTCTTGACGCTGAAAAAGCGTTCGACAGACTCGACTGGAAATTTACGACAGCAACACTTAGATACATAGGACTGGGGCCCAGAATTCTCAGGCTGATAGAAGCTCTATACTCTAAACCCTTGGCACAGCTCAGAGTTAAAGGTACCATGTCGGAGAGTTTCCCACTTTTTAATGGGACCCGTCAGGGCTGCACGCTCTCTCCCCTATTATTTGTCCTTTCACTGGAACCCTTATTGGCCACAGTCAGATCCAATGAAGAGATAAAGGGGGTGAAGGTAGAAGGGAGGGAACACAAGATCTCTGCGTTCGTGGACGATATGACGCTTTATGTATCAAATCCAACACAGACATTACCCAAAATTATGGAGGAATATGGAAAATATGGAGAAATTTCAAATTTAAAAATAAACAGAGATAAAACAGAGACCCTGATTACATTGATGAGATCTTGGGGCCCTCTACCCCTTTACACTGAAACGGAAGGCTATGAAATATCTAGGGATATTCCTGTCAAACTCAGAAAGGGATCTATATGTTGACAACTATATCTCATTATTAAATAAAATCAAAGGTGAACTTAGAAGCTACCGGACAGATATAATATCCTGGTTTGGGAGAATAAACATCATCAAAATGATATTGCCTAAAGTCCTGTATTTATTTCAAGTACTCCCAATTAAAATCCCAGAAGCGTATTTTAAAACACTAGGGAAAATAATAAGAGGATACATATGGAAAAACAAGAAATCCTGTATTTCTGCGGAGATCTTGTCTAGACCCAGAAGTGAGGGTGGAATACAACTACCAGACTTTAAAAGGTACTATGAGACTGCGGTATTGAAAAGGATAACCGACTGGTTTCAGGAGGAAGGACAAATGAAAAAATGGGTGGGTATAGAGGAGAATCTGAGCGGGAAAGATCTGGGAATAAGAACATGGATACCAAAACAATACAGATGCCTTTTAAGGGATACCCCAATATTAACTAAAGAAACTTTTAGGATATGGGACAGAATATGTAAAACTAAAAAATGGTCCCACAATAGCCCTCACTTGCCCCTCACGGGAACGGACTACTTTCTGCCTGGGAGAGAGGGAGGCCAGTTCCTGAGATGGGCAATGACGGACACACGGAAATTAAAGGATGTAATGAAAGGAGAGTCCCCTGATAGATCTACAAGAAAGGTATGGAGCCATGGAAGGCGACGACTGGAGATACAGGCAAGTCCAGCATTATGTCCAATCTCTACCAAAGCCCCTACGGGCAGCGGATGAGCCGAACCCATTGGAGAAGCTCATAGAATGGAAGGGCTCTGGTAGACAAGGGATATCCAACATATATACCATACTGCCCCCGGTGAGAGGATCAGAATTGCCAAAGTTTGTAAAGGCCTGGGAAGTAGAACTAAAACAAAATCTGTCTATGGATAGGAAGAGACAGGTTCTGGATTGCGTTCACTCTTTCTCTATAGATACTAAAACAAAAGAGATGAACTACAAGCTTTTGGCCAGATGGTACTTTGTTCCACCGAGACTTCACAAAATGGATAGACAGACGTCACCCTTATGTTGGTGAGGATGTGGGCAGGAAGGAACCCACTCCCACCTTTTGGTGGCAGTGCCCTCGGATACAGATATTCTGGAAAGAGGTCTTAGGTCTGATAAAAAAGATCAGTGGGATAGAGGTGAAAAGCGAGCCACTGTTCCACTGTACGACGACCCCAAGGAAAAAAATATAGAATGTCCCTGGTCCCTTACCTACTGAATGGAGCAAAGACAGTGATACCAAAAAATTGGAAGGAAGAAAATGCTCCAACAGTGGCCGAATGGATCAGGGAGGTGGGGAAGATGGGAGATATGGAGGAACTATTGTCAATACAAAATGACTGTAGGGCAAGATATGAAGAGACCTGTAGAGGATGGAGAGAGTTCAGGAAAACAGAAACCTTTATTAACTCCCTAGGTCACTAGGGGGGTGGGGAGGGAATACAGAAATTTCCTTCCCCCCCCCTTTCTTTTTTTTTTTCTCCTTCCTCTCTTCTTTTTTGGCACGTAGTCAATTTATAAAGCGGGCAACTTATATTTTAAATTAGACCCACATACACCGGGATTAAAATGCATGATCTCGCAGAAGGGATCTTCATTTTAGGTTAAGGAATATGCAATTACACCCCTACTGATTATTGCACTAGCACTTTTTTACTCCATAGAGTGGTCAACTTAATCTTAAATACGAATATAAGAGGCACGACCCTTGGGGTCAGGTCCACATACACGGGGAGTTAATAGGTATAGTCTCTCCAAGTAGATTCCCCCTTAGGCAAGGGATTATGCACATAGCGGGGGCTTCTCCCCCTCTTTCTACCCCTTATCTCCCTTTTTTTTTTTTGGCACTTAGTCACTTAATAAAGTGGGTAACCTTTAATTCAAATTAGACCCACATACACAGGGATTAAAATGCACGATCTCTCGGTAGGGATTTTCTTTTTAGGTTAAGGATTATGCAATTTAATTTAATACACACCAACCGATTATCGCACTAGCACTTTGTCACTCCATAGAGTGGTCAACTTAATTTTTATATCGATATAAGAGGCAAGACCCGTGGGGTCAGGTCCACATAAACGGGGAGTTAATAGGTATAATCTCTCCAAGTAGATTCCTCCTTAGGCAAGGGATTATGCACACAGCTCAACATGGGGGCTTCTCCCCCTCTTTCTACCCCCTATCCTTTTTTTTTTGGGTATCTCTCGCCCTCTCCAGAAAAATACGAAGGAGAAGATCTTATAGTAAAGAAATAATACTGGGAAACCCAAAGTCTAGATAAGTGAAGAAAAGGAAGAGTACCCCTAGGGGCTTTCTGTTGCAGCTGATAATTGTTGAATCAAAATATGAAAAAATAATGTAATTTATTAAAAACAAATAAATAACAGGATGGGAACACCCATCTGATACATATAGGAAACATGGACTCAAAAAGTGTCATTCGAACATTGGAGTACAATGGGTAAATATAAATAGAACAATAAGTCTAGATAAGATGACAGCACCATAGAGTAGACAAGGAAGCCGGGACCCGAGGGATCTCTTATGCAAAAAAAAAAAAAAAAAGTTTAAGAAGGTTAAGGAGAACATGTTGAGATTGGTTTTGAATGGGGAAGGGGATTATTGTCTGTTAAAATGTTTTATGTATAGGTATGAAAAATGGAATGTATCTGTAATGATGATGCAATGATAATTAATAAAGAGGATTTATAAAGGGAGTAACGTCGCACGACCGCGCAATTGTCAGTTAAAGAGACGCAGTGCCGTATCGTAAAAACTGTTCTGGTCAGGAAGGGGGTAAATTCTTCTGGGGCTGAAGTGGTTAAAGTTCATAAACTAGTTTTCACTGGTTTACGATGCCGATCCTGCTTCTGGATGACACAGACTTGATTATTCATTACCTTAGCTAAAAGAACAACCTAGTAAATAAACTTGGGCACTACTTACACAGAAATACACTAATCAGCCTTAACCTTAAGATCATTGACAGGTAAAGTGAGTAACGTTGTTGTTACAATGACATCTGAAAGTCAGTGAGGTATATTAGGCAGCAAGTAAACATGATAATCATTACGTTGATGTGCTGAAAGCAGAAAAAAATTGGCATTGCAGTTAGTTGTGTATGGGGCTGCATACTGTAGCTGAAGATCGGTCAGGGTGCGCATGCTGACCCATGTCCACAGACAAAAGCACCTGGGCATATGAGCTTCAGAACTGGACCACAGAGTAATGGAAGAAGGTGGCCTGGTCTGATGTGGATGGCCAGGTGTGTGTGTGTGTCACTTACCTCGGGAAGAGATGCCACTAGTATGCCATATGGGAAGAAAGCAAGCCAATGGAAGCAGTGTGATGCTTTGAGTAATGTTTTGTTGGGAAACGTTGGACCCTGCAATTCATGTAGATGTTACTTTGTCATCAACGATGTTTAGGTAGGCGGTATGTGTCAAAGTACACCCCTTCATGGAAATGGTATTCCATGATGGCAGAAAGAATAATGCATCTTCCCACACTGCAAAAATGGTTCAAGAACGGTTTGAGGAACACAACAATGAGTTTAAGCATCTGTGGGATGTGCTGGAAAGACAAATCTGATCCATGGAGACCCCACCTCACAACTTATAGAACTTAAAAGATTTGCTACTGACTTGGTGCCAGATATCACAGCATACATTCACAAGGCTAAGTGACGTCCATGCTGTCACAGGTCAGGGCTGTTTTGGCAGTAAAAATGGGGACCTACTAGAAACCACGTGGAACATCTAAATGTTATGGCTTATCTGTGTATGTCACATCATTTCTGTGTAAGTGGGAACAAAAGATATGCTTCTTTCAGTAATACTAATACAGTGTGCATGCATGTGTGTGTAATATTTTGTTGCTACTCTTAGAATGACGTCAGATTGGTGATTTACAGTGTCTCACAAAAGTGAGTACACCCCTCACGTTTTTGTAAATATTTTATTATATCTTTTATATGTGACAACAATGAATAAATGACACTTTGCTACAATGTAAAGGAGTAAGTGTACAGCTTGTATAACAGTGTAAATTATCTGTCCCCTCAAAATAACTCAACACGCAGCCATGTCTAGACCACTGGCAACAAAAGTAAGTACACCCCCTAAGTGAAAATGTCCAAATTGGGCCTAAAGTGTCAATATTTTGTGGAGCCCTTAACCCTCTTGGGCATGGAGATCACCAAAGCTTCACCGGTTGCCACTGGTAGTCCTCATCCACTCCTCCATGACGACATCACAGAGCTGGTGGAGGTGAGGAGACCTTGCTCTTGTCTACCTTCTGTTTGAGGGTACCCCACAGATGCTCAATAGGGTTTAGGTCTAAATGGCCAGTCCATCATCTTCACCCTCAGCTTCTTTAGCAAGGCAGTGGTCGTCATGGAGGTGTGTTTTGGGTTATTATCATGTTGGAATATTGCCCTTCAGCCCAGTTCCTGAAGGTAGGGGATCATGCTCAATATGTCACAGTACATGTTGGCATTCATGCTTCCCTCAGAGAATTGTAGCTCCCCAGTGCCAGAAGCAATCATGCAGCCCCAGACCATGACACTCCCACCACCATGCTTGACTGTAGGCGAGGGACACTTGTCTGTACTTCTCACCTGGTTGCTGCCACACACGCTTGACACCAAATAAGTTATCTTGGTTTCATCAGACCATAGGACATGGTTCCACTAATCCATGTCCTTAGTCTGCTTGTCTTCAGCAAACTGTTTTCAGGCTTTCTTGTGCATCATCTTTAGAAGAGTCTTCCTTCTGGGACAACAGCCATGCATACCAATTTGATGCAGTGTGCAGCGTATGGTCTGAGCACTGACAGGTTGAACCTCCCCACCCCTTCAACCTCTGCAGCAATGTTGGCAGCACTTATGCATCTATTTCCCAAAGACAACCTCTGCATATGATGCTGAGCACGTGCACTCAACTTCTTTGGTCGACCATGGCAAGGCCTGTTCTGAGTGGAACCTGTCGTGTTAAACCGCTGTATGGTTTTGACCACCATGCTGCAGCTCAGTTTCAGGGTCTTGACAATCTTCTTACAGCCTAGACCATCTTTATGTAGAGCAACAATTCTTGGGGCCCCCGGGCAATAGATTATGGGGCCCACACAGAATACACACACAGACAGTATACATACACATTATTCACACACAGACATACAATATACAGACACAGTATACACACACAGTAAAGAGACATTTCAGGGACAGATGTAAAAAAACATAGATTTTTACATACTGTCCCTGGTTTTACTGAGGCTGACAACCCTAATGGGGCCCCCTAGTGGCATGGGGCCCTCGGGCAGTGCCCGAATGGTCAGTCCGCCCCTGTATGTAATAGGTGTTTTGTATAAAGTCACTAAATGGCTATATTTTCAGCAATCTTTAGTTTAGTTGCCCAGTGATTAGGTTTTAGCAGCTTTTCATGTCCGCAACAAGATTGCCAGTGACAATCACTATTCATTCAAGTCTATGGACTTGGCTACAAATTGCAGAAGGAGAGTGATTTCTGGACGAGCACACCAACCCAGTGCTATAGTACTAGTTTGAATTGTAGCAATGACAATTTGTTTTGTAGTAAAAAAAATCTCGTTTTACTATTCGACTTAAAGTGGAGGTTCACCCAAAAAATCTATTTTTAACATTAGATTGAGGCTTATTTTACTAAGCAGAATCAGGTGTTTTTTTTTTTTTTAATTAATGCAGTACTTACCGTTTTAGAGATCGAGGAAGTTGATACAACGCAACGCCGCGTCCGGGGGTTCAGGAGCCTGCACACCACGTCGCTCACCTGCCGTCCATATTTTGAACTGTTCTTCTGAAAAGCCGTTTTTAGTCTGGCCAAATGTGAGTAGCCTGACTTTTGTATACACTTATGATTAAATCTACCTAATATAACAGAGAGCACTTAGTCTGTGATTATCTTTTCCATGCATCGGTTTCATGTGATATGGTTGCCTAATGAGGATCTGATACACCTGCCTGGTTCCTGTTTATTGTGATACCTGCCTTACTGACCATTTGTTAACTCAGTGGTCCACACCTGAAGGTGAGAGTAGCCATCTCTAACGGTGGAGGGATCACTTTATGTCTGGTGGTTAATCACGTGGTGGAGATTGATTATATCTACTTCATTCAATTTTTGACACCTGTGGATTTGGGACTATGACTTTGAGTTTTATCTAATTTTTTTTTTTTCTCTTGGACTTTTTTAACAATATATATACACATATATAAGTTTACTGGTACTCATTATACCAGTATTACTACCATATCAGTATTTCACTTGCCTTAGTTTTGCGCTGCACTAAATTTTTTATAATTTAAAAAAAAACACCCGATTCTGCTTAGTAAAATTAGCCTCAATCTAATGTTAAAACATTTTTTTCGGGTGAACTCCCGCTTTAAAGTATAACTAAAGGCAAAACTTATTTGTCGACTGCTGGGGTTAAAAGTGTCCCGCTAGAGGTGGAAACGCACTGCTTAAACAGCGGTAAAGCGATGCTAAAAGGAGTGGCGCTTTACCGCTAACGCTCGGGCGGTCCCAGTGTGAAAGGGGCCTAAAGGTAAATCAAAGCAGTTCATATGCGGTCTAAGGTGTCTCAGAATACTAGCATCCCACATCTGTAACTCTTTTAAATCTGAAGTCCATGTAGAAAAGCCCTTGAGACTTGAGTCATATATGATTAATCATATTATTATTATTATTAATATCTTTTTTTAGCAGCTATTTCTCCAGTTGCCTAATGTAAAACCCGCTCAGCTTTGCATTGCAAGTTAACACATGTCATAACAAGTGCTAATGTACATTAATGCATGCTGACAGGCAGGAGGATGCATGTTGATGCGTTTCATTTGATTTGAGTGTCAAACATATCTGCCAAAAACGTGAAAGTGTGGTTTTGACCTTAAAGATATCTGTGCTGAGGCAAATATGGAGGTGGCCATTGCTAACCTCATTCTGAAAATGCTAGTTGCCTGGCTCCCTCTGACTTTACAAACTTGGATCGACATGCAATTGAGAAAAGTCAGAATTTCTGATCTGCATACTTATTCTAGGTCAGTGATGGCGAACCTTGACACCCCAGATGTTTTGGAACTACATTTCCCATGATGCTCACCTACACTGCAGAGGGCATGAGCATCATGGGAAATGTAGTTCCAAAACATCTGGGGTGCCAAGGTTTGCCATCACTGTTCTAGGTCAATGACTAACCAGTGGATCATTGTGAAAGCATGCATAGTATTTTAAAAGGTCCGCAATGGTAGCCTCTCGTCATGATAGTAATTGTTGTTTTAAGTCTTTTTTCTTTGTCATTTAAAAGAACACTCCAGTTTAAGAATTGGAATGTATAGTATACAGGGAATGCAACATACCTATTCCTTGTTTTGCTTTTCATTAAGATATTGCCGCTGTGCATCAGGTGCTAATCCCATTATATGAAATCATATTCTTGCTGACATTATGGTGTTCTTGAAAAAGCTGTTGGTGATGTATTTGAGATGATAGGCTAGGTATTTGCAATTCCCACTTACCAGAAGATCCTTATCACTCACATACAGGGAGAAGTGGTTGCAAAGAAAAGAAGAATATAATTTGAGGAGGCAGACCCAAGTACAACCACTGTTTTATGGCTTATGTACACAGGCATTTGAAAAAGGTTGTGTTTGACCTGCTTTGTGTGCAATGCAAACACATCAAATAGAGTGTACCGAATCCCCAGAAAAGCAACTCATTACAGGTCAAACACGGCCTCAGAACTGTAATCTGCCAACCTTTGTTTGATGTGTTTTAAATGTATGCGATATGCAGGAAAACCACACCTGTCTACACAATTTATACCTTAGCATGGTGGCATTGTTCCCTAGATACAATTAGCAGTTCATTGGTTTTATTTATTGCATGGTATTGCATTTTCAACAGAAATATTGCTTCTAAAAGTAGGTCTTTCCTTCTCTCTAGGGCCCAATAATGACAGGCAACATGAATGTAGTTTCAGAAGAACTATGCTTCAAGAAATATGGATGCTACCTTGATACTTTCCTGAAATGGTAGTTGCTCGAAAGCAGCCAGTGTAGTCACAGCCTCTGACATACCCACTCGTTACATATCGATGGCTTGGAGTATTAAATATAAAAGCTGCTATTGTTTTGACAGGTTTAATTTAAAGATGAACTCCAGTCATTAAAAAAAAAAAAATCACCTAATAGCAGCCCCACCATACTGGAAGGGCTAATTGCTTGTTTTGTCTAGACCAGTGGTTCTCAACCTAACTAGTGCCGTGACCCCTTGATAAAAGTTCCCAAGTTGCGGGGACCCCTACCGGTAAAATTATTTTTGTAGCGTGGGTTGTCAGCATCCAAGGCAAGACAAGTAATTTGTGCCTCTAACCCACGGACATTTAGCGCTCCCTGAGTCCCTTCCACTCGTACAGTATTAAAACCCATTATGGTACATTTGAGGATGTACCCCTCTATCTCTTTTTTCTCCTTTCTTTCCCTCCCCCCCCCCCCACCATCCCTCTCTCTAGCCGTCTTTCACTCCCTTTTTCTTTGTTCCTTCCCCTCTTTTTCTCTCCCTTCTATGCATTCTCTATTTTTATTTCTTATCTTATTTCTTGGTGGGGGTGGGGTTAGTCGGATCAGTGGCAGTGCTGGCGGAGGGTTCTGATCAGTCAACTAAGGTGCTCTTAATCAAGGTCATCTGCTGATCTGAGAACTGTGGGGACTTTTAATGGCAACTATAATCACAGGTAGTGTTACTCACTGTGTCTCCACGCATTCACGGTGTCTCAGACTTTGTAGTGTCTCATAGCAGTGACACCTATGCTGAAATCAGGAGATAGGGTCTCCTCCAGCCTCTCCCACTTTACATTCCTCATGTCAGCTGACTTTTAGTCTCTTCCCCCCAGCCATGCCGTGAACTGAATGGGCGGCTGAGTGGGTGGCTGAGTGGGCGGCTGTGGGCTTCAGGAACAGCACATGATTCGGTGACCCCCTGGCAAATCATCATTTGACCCCCAGGTTGAGAACCACTGGTCTAGACAGTACTAGATAACATGAAACACTTCCCTTATATGTTGCTGATGCAGGTTTTCTCCAAACGCCTCTCTATACTGGTTCTTTACTCCCCGACTGAATGATTTGCAGTTCTTGGACAACTTCCTTTGCAAGGTGATTTTTTTTTTTCAGCTATCTCAAATTCAGTTTTAACCAATCTTGCATGGAAAGTTTTAACACACACAGATAAAGTTATACATTGTCAGAGATAAAGCCATTGTCGTCATTCCCCTCATTGTAATCCACATATCACAATATATCAATCCAATTCTGATGAACTTGACTGCGCGGGTCCCAGCCCGGCCTTGTGCCCACTGCACAAGTACAGTGCCGGATTGCCTCATTCATACCTAAGGCTGATTCATTTTATAGGAGGACACAGCTAATCATAGGAATACAGACTCCGCAATAGGAATGAATGAGATTCCAACACACCTGCACTGTAGAAACAGTAGCGCGCAAGTAATTTCTGCAACACCGGGCTGCAAAGTGAAGCAGGGCTGAAGGTAAGTATTTTGTTTTGTTGATTACACTGAGGAGGGAGAGGGGAGCTGTCATAAATATGAAGCTGTGAAACATGCATGATTATGAGGTAGACCTAATAATAGAAAAAAAAAGCTGCAAACTTGCTGTTGCATGTATCTCCTTCTGAACAGTACAGTGAAAAGTCACAGCTTTTATTGTCCAGGTGTGGCACATAATGAGTTTAATCCAGATTGGATACATTTGTTACAGCAGTGGCACAAGACAAATTACTGCAAATTATATACAATTCAACATATGCACTACATTTCAAAAGAAGACAACAGGTTTGAAGCTGCAAGAAAGAAATGCGACATTGTTTTCCTTCTCCTCCTCCTTTTTTTTTTCTTCTCATTTGATGAACCAGCCTGTATAATTATTATACAGTACCTCTTGTATTGGTACATATTGATTGCCTGGTAATTGCTTTGCTTAGTGGCAATGCAAAAAAGTAAAGCAATCAGGAGAACAGATTTTGCAGTCAGAGACAACAAAGAGAATGGGCTCCATTTTATGATGTTAATAATAATAATAAAAAGGACACAAATGGTTTTGTCAAGAAATTAAAACATTTGAAAAGACACAGAATAGAACAATTACATTGAAACATTTAAAACAGTTCTATCTTTTACACAGCTATGCAACTTTTCTAAGGCCTATTTTAGGCCAAACCTACACATGTATCCACAAAATATTTAGTGGGAATGACTGTTCTTCATTCTGTGGGATATGAAATAACCTTCAAAAGACTATAGAGACTGGCAGTGAATGTGTTAGTAGACCGCAGAAATGTCCCAGAAGAGTGTTTTTTTTTTTAGTCCCATCATTCATTTATCACATTGCAATATGGGACATGTAGTTCTGATCAATTGCTGTAAGCTAATTTTTTCTTGTCACGTCTTTGGATCTGAATGTCTTTCGCTGCTGGAGAAATTACACATCAAGAGTAAGGAATGCTACTTGTGCAAATTTTGTCTTGTACTACACACATGGGAACAAACAAAGTTGCTGCAGAGATTCCATTACACTTCCTGGCAATGTACTCCCTGAAATACAGCAAAAGATTGATGCTCAATATTTCACACTTCAGTCTGTTATTTCAAACTGAAGCAGTGGCTTTTTGATTGTCACACGGTGCCCTGATGTATGGGAGCTTGAATCCAAACATTAGGAAATTACTATACACAAGTCAACTATACACACACAATGATAGCAAAGTAGGAGGGAGTCAACGCTTTGATGGTGACAACAAAAGGTATAGTTTCCTGTTAGGATGAAGGGAAAAGTTACAGACCAACCTTGCTAGGCAAATTTAGCTTTTGATAAAAAAAATCTATTTCATCAAGGGGGAGTAATGTCACTCCCACTACTTGGACCTTAGGTTGCATTAACTGTGGAGCACTAAAAAACACACATATTTTTCTTTTTCCTTTTCTGGGAAAAGTAAAAGTTTGCTTTGAAACACCACAGACACTTAGTTATGATACAAATCTACTTTATGGGTGTAGCTGCATACAGTAATATTGCAGAGTTTAGAGAGAGCAGTAGATTAATCAACTGTTATAGTTGGCCACTAACATAGACATAAAAAGTCTCATTACCCTTTGAAGAAGACCTTTTAAAATATGTAACCTAGTGCACTATGTGATATACAAAACTTTTAGCGCAGATGTGGCTATCTTTAATGACTGTCAACCGTGTGCAGGTTGCAAGACAGTAAGCCTGAAAGCATGCAACTGGATCCAGCATTTGGCTGATTGTCGCTAAAATTGGCCACATTTACGCACATCAGCACTGTTTTATCCCCTCTACTGGTGCACATATGGGACATGGAAGACTTGGCAGCTTTGCCTTTGGTACAGTGCAGTAGGTTACCTTCTACTATTCTAAAGTAAAAAAAAAAAAAAAATGTTTTAACAATTTGGGCTCCTACCGTGTAGGACATTGAAAGGGTCTTGAACAAATCTTAGTAAACAATTAGGGGGTTTGTTTCCAGTTCAAATCAGCTATCTGACTATAAATGTCACCACATGCAGAAGGACCCATATATGGGCACCTTGAAACACATAAAATAAAATAAAAGGATAAGGCAAGAAAGTTGAACAAGGTTGCTAAAGTTCTTTGGGTGTAATGCTTGGAACACATTGGCAAGTTTTCAGCAATTATGGAAACCTTCAATTCGTTTTCAGCCAAAAAATGATCACATGGAATTAAATGGTCTATAGAAATTTGCTACCTATGGTTTCAAGGAACCAAATGATCTATAATATTGTAAAAAATGTTGCCAGTCCTTTTTGATTGCTTAACAGTTTATCATTGTTTGATTGTTTAAAACGGGAAAACAAAACAAGTTGTAGGTGGCAGATTGCGCAATTCCAAGGATATGGGTTCAAAAGCTATTTAAGCAATACAGAAGGCTGTACAGTAATAAAATATCTGACAAAGAATGTAGGTGTGGTAAATCTGGCCTTTCATCATATCAATCATGACTTCTCTAAAATAATAATGCCTGGCAGTAATAGTTTTATATAATGAATCTGCTGATACAGTTTGCTGACATAATTAACCTCTAATCTGTCACAGTACTGTGAAAAAGTATTCACCCCCTTCCTGATTGTATTTATTTTTGCATATTTGTCACACATGATTCAGATCATAAAACACATTTTAATATTACACAAAGATAACAAAGTGAAGCAAGCTAAACAATCTAAAAAAGCAACACATTATGCCATGATCTAAAGAAATTCAAGAACAGATGAGAATCAAAGTAATTCACATGTATCAGTCTGGAAAGGGATACAAAGCAATTTCTAAGGCTTTGGGACTCAAGCGAACCACGGTAAGAGCCATTATCTACAAATGGAGAAAACAGCGGTGAACCTTTCCAGGAGTGGCCAGCCTACCAAATGACAAGAGCACAATGACAACCAATCCAGGAGATCATAAAAGAACACAGAACAACGTTTAAAGAACTGCAGGCCTCAGTAAAGGTCAGTGTTCGTGATTCAAAAACAAGAAACAGACTGGGAAAAAAGGCTCATCTCACATATGTCAAAAAATATCTTGATTATTCCCATTATTTTGGGCAAGCATTCTGTGGACTGACAGTTTAACTGTTTGGAAAGTGTCTGTCCTGTTACATCTGGCATAAAACTAAAAGCATTTCATAAAAAGAACTCCATACCAACAGTCAAACATGATGGTGGTAGTATTATGGTCTAAGGCTGCTTGACAGCTTCAGGAGCTGGAGGACTTACCATAATTGATGAAGTCTGCACTCTACCAAAAACTCCTCAAGGTGAATGTTCAGCCATCTGTTTGTGACCTCAAGCACCAGCAAGTCCACCTCTGAGTGGCTCAAAAAGAGAGATGCTGTGGCAACCCTCCAATGTGGCTAAATTAAAACAGTTCTGCAAAGGGAGCCAAAATTCGTCAACAGCTATGTGAAAGGACTGATTGCCAGTTGTCACAAATGCTTTATTGCAGTTGTTGCCACCAAGGGTGGCACAACCAGTTAAAGAAAGAAAGTTACCGCTCCAGGTGGATTGTGTTAGGATGATCAGTGTAGTCTCAGGAGATCAAGGGTGCTGGCAATGCACAAGGCAACAAATGAAAAAAGAAAATATGGACAGCTGCACTCCAAAAAACCTTGATGGTTGTCTTATAAATTAGTGCTATGATTAAGCACTAGACAAGGTATCCGCCAACGTCATTTTGCGTGATCCGAAGGGGCTGCACAAGTATCCGAACAGACAGTGTCGTCCGGAAACTGGCATTATAAACCCCCTCGTATTGATCACGAGGTGGAAAAATCATCGGAGCGTGGTGTCGTGTTGACGTCACAAGTACAACGTATTACACATGGAGTTGATGCTTGCTGGGTGCCCGCCCACCCCCCACACTAGCATGGGAGTAGTGGAAGGAGGGAGGGCCCCGGCAAGCATCACAGCTCCGGGACAAGAATGAACCAACAGCTTTTCCAGTCAACACATGTAAATACTATAATAATAGTAGCCCCCAAAGTGCCAGCCAAGAACATAGTTCCAATCTGTATTTATTTACTATCCTTATCTATGTTGGAATATATGTGTATACACATGAACCATTAATTTGTTACCCAGTGCTTTTATTATTACAGTTATTACCATTATACAATTATGTATCAGGAATCAATAAACATAAGTGTATTTTACATTTTTAGCAGTGTGCTTCATTCAAAGTCCCACCAATCTCCCCCCTCTTGTCTAAACATATTAGGGATGGAGGCACATGAATCTACCCCTCATTGCCTCACACAAAGTCCTACCCTCATTGACCCCCTTTTCTATGATTAAGCACTAATTTATAGTGTGAAACACATCAGCTGTTTTACTCCCATGTGGTTTGCTGTGACTTGTAGTGCATTTTTCCTTTTTTAAATAAAGACAACCATCACGTTTTTTTGGAGTGCGGCTGTCCATATTTTCTTTTTCCATTTGTGGCACAACCAGTTATTAGGTTTAGGGGGCAATTGCTTTTTCATATAGGGAGAGGCAGGTTTGGATAGTTTTTTTCCCTTAAGAAATGAAATCATCATTTAACCACTTCCCGACCTCCTCATGTACATTTACGTCGGCAGAATGGCACGGACAGGCACAATCACGTACCTGTACGTCCTCTGCTAGACCTGGGTGGGGGGTCCGATCGGGACCCCCCCCGGTACATGCGGAGGTCGGGTCCGCTCGGGGAGCGATCCGGGACGACGGCGCGGCTATTTGTTTATAGCCGCTCCGTCGCGATCGCTCCCCGGAGCTGAAGAACGGGGAGAGCCGTGTGTAAACACGGCTTCCCCGTGCTTCACTGTGTCGGCGCATCGATCGCGTCATTCCCTTTATAGGGAAGACACGATCGATGACGTCATTCCTACAGCCACACCCCCCTACACTAGTAAACACACACAAAGTAAACCCTAACTCCTACAGCGCCCCCTGTGGTTAACTCCCAAACTGCAACTGTCATTTTCACAATAAACAATGCAATTTAAATGCATTTTTTGCTGTGAAAATGACAATTGTCCCAAAAATGTGTCAAAATTGTCCGAAGTGTCCGCCATAATGTCGCAGTCACGAAAAAAATCGCTGATCGCCGCCATTAGTAGTAAAAAAAATAAAAAAAAATAAAAATGCAAAAAAACTATCCCCTATTTTGTAAACGCTATAAATTTTGCGCAAACCAACCGATAAACGATTATTGCAATTTTTTTTACCAAAAATAGGTAGAATAATACGTATCGGCCTAAACTGAGGAAAAAAATTTTTTTTATATGTTTTTGGGGGATATTTATTATAGCAAAAAGTAAAAAATATTGAATTTTTTTCAAAATTGTCGCTCTATTTTTGTTTATAGCGCAAAAAATAAAAACCGCAGAGGTGATCAAATACCACCAAAAGAAAGCTCTATTTGTGGGGAAAAAAGGACGCCAATTTTGTTTGGGAGCCACGTCGCACGACCGCGCAATTGTCTGTTAAAGCGACGCAGTCCCGAACTGTAAAAACCCCTTGGGTCTTTAGACAGCAATATGGTCCGGGGCTTAAGTGGTTAAAACCTGATTTTTTTTATTATTTGGGTTATTTTCATGTAATATTAAAATGTATTTGATGATCTGATGTGACAAATACGCAAAAAACTAAAACAAACAAACAAAAAAACAGGAAGGGACAAATACTTTTTCAGAGCACTGTATCAGAATGGAACTTGCTGTTATAGATACTTTTATTTGTAAGTTATCTGTTTTTAAAATTTGTCATTATTGTATAATGCTCTGGGAAATACTAGAAGCCTCATCTACCTTTCAGTCCTGTAAATACATGTTAGTGGTTGGCTTTATTTAATTAGATAATACAGAATGCTGAAATCTCAAGTGATAAATCAAGTTTATTTTAGTTACATGATGTAAAAGATGAAAACAGATTCACCACCTTAAACTGCAACTAAAGCCATTTTTAGACTGGAAAAGAGTCACCATGGCTGAAATTTTGAGTTTGCAGTAACAGTGGAATGTTCCAATGAAAATGCTTTAAGGCAGCTCTAAGATAATCCTCCTTAGTTTAAAAGGATCTCCTTTAACTTCCTGTTGTATCTTGAGATGCAATTTTTTTTTTAAAACAAATCTTCCCAATGGGACAAATAAAAATAAATATAAAAATATATAAAAATCAGGGTGTTGACCATTCTAACCATTCCTTACTCTAATCAAAGTCAAAACATTATATCTAAAGCCAACACTTTTTCTTTTCTAACAGTTCTTATATGTTGTACTTGCCCTAATCTACTAAACCATTTAGATTGTAAGCTCTCATGAGCAGGGCTCTTCCAACCTTCTTGCGTTGAATAGTAAGTATTTTAACTATAATGATATAACAAAATAATAATTACAGCTCTTATTAAATCATTTAAATTATTCTTTGAAGTCAGAACAGACAAAACATGCAAGGCGCCTGACATTGGGAGTGAGGAACTGTGGAGGATTGGAGTGGCTGGCGACTGGTGGCTTCTCTGTACATCTTTGCCAACACATCTACTGTATATGCTTTATTTTAAGCTTATGCATAAACAGCGTTTGTGAGTGCCTTGATTATTTTAGTCTAATACATTTGAATGTTTAAGACACTACACAATGGGAGCCTGTTTTTTTTTTTTTTTTGTTATTTACAGATGAAACTCAAAAAATTAGAATAGTTAGTCCCCAACACTTTTAAATTGCCTTTTCCTGACAATCCTCTTGAGGCTGCGGTCATCCCTGCTGCTTGTGCACCTTTTTCTTCCACACTTTTCCCTTCCACATAACTTTCTATCAATGTGCTTTGATACAGCACTTTGGGAACATCCAACTTCTTTTGCAATTACCTTTTGAGACTTTCCCTCTGAGAGACCATTTAAAGGCTCATGAACCATTTGAAGGTGTTATGGCTTGATTATCTGATTATAGTGGGACACTTTGAGCCTATATATTTCACAAGATTGTGTATTTGGGGTTTTCATGAGCTGTAAGCCATAATCATCACAATTATGACAAATCACAGCTTAAACTATATATTAGTTTCACCTTTTAAGTTGCATTTGTGAAATAAACTTTTGCACTGTATTCACATTTTTTGAGTTTCACCTGTATATTCTGTCGTTGAAATATAACCACTGAATGGGGAGAGGACAGCAGTGGAGAGGAAGCTTTAAAGTGGACTTCACCTATTTGGAAAATCTTTGGATAAATACAAGCTGTGTGTTGCCTAACCTTGTAATGAGATAAGTACATGCTTCCAGTACTTGCGTTTCCTTGTATTGGTGGTGGTGGTCACCTTGGATCAAAGATTTTTCTACACTTGGAAGAATAATATTGGTGATGGGAACTTTTTAGTCTTTACATTGTTATATTGTTTTATTTTTAACTTATTTAATTTTAAATTAAATTTGGTTTAAAATATTTGTATGTATTGTTTGGAGGGCTTTATTTGATCACAATATTTATGGAATTATTTATTGTGCATGTAGAATATTAAAAGAGGGAAACAGGGTAGGACTTTAGCAATAGCCAATGAGCAAAAAAATAAATAAAATATATAAAAAAATATAAAAAAAAAATATCACTTTTTAACAAACTTTACAAATTACCATACATCAAGAATTTCAACGCATATAGAGTTTTCATCAAAAGGAAAACTATATATTCTTGAATGTAAATACAACATATTCTAGAATGTAAATGTAATTTATTGTATATGAATTTTCAGGGAGAATAAATTATATGATTGAATCAGAATTGTTATTTTGTTATATCACTTAGGGTTATAATGTTTATTTATAGCAGCTGGTTATTGGTAGAAAAATACGTTGATTGGTTCACAGTTTTTCAATATAATTTTCTCACAATTTATAATATTCATCATTAGGGAAGGGTTTTATACAATATAACTGTACCGTCTCTCTTTGTTTTGTAAGGCGCTGCGCAAACTGTCAGCGTAAAGAAACTGGTATAATAATAATAAATCTTTGTGACCATAAAAATAATTTAACTCATGCAACTTCCATTCTGTAGTTTCTGCTCTGAAAAGGGTTGCAGCTTTTGCACAATATATACTTTTTGCACACAGCAGAGACCAATGCATTTCATGTTAGTTGTGTGCTATTCCCTACTAGGCAAGCTGTTTCGGAACTTACCTATATACTTTGTATCTCCAAAAAGTTTTTTTTAGAATTGGTGGGAAAGTGAAAAAACACTAAGAACCTTGACTATTAGAAAAAACGTGGCAGTGGCAGCCACTACATCAAACGAACTACATTGATTACACTGACGCACACCCAAGGGGCAACAAAGGTACGCAAACATGGGCTTCCCATTGCAGAATATGAAATATTTAAAATAAAAACGTGACATTTGTTCTTTCGGTGTCACCATTAGATATACAATTCATTGTAGCTCTAATTTAACAGACGCCCAAAGAGGTAGGGAAGCATTTTTGTATATGAATGAATACAGCATATTTACCAGTCCCTAAGTTTACTAATCTATAACAAGTTTTCTATACAGCATAATGCTGTTTCACCAGTCTATTTTAGTAACACCTGAGGTGGGGCAACAAGATATCTATGTGAAAACACCAAGTTTCCTTTACAATATTTACATTTGAATTCAAAGACCCAAGATACTACTAAAATTAGTAAATCTTAGCAAAATCATCTTCAGGGTACCTGAATTCGTTGTCATCAAAAATCAGAAGATATCCCTATTTTTCGTCATTTGATTTCTTTTTGTTTTTTTTATTACCACAGACCCTGCAACGCATTCTGCTTTAGAAGAGGGATAAACTATAAAGCAGAAATGAGTGATCGTGTATAAACTAAATGCTATCAAAGCAATTTATATATATATATTTTTTTCTTTTTATATGCTTCACAAATATGCTTTTTATTCACAGACATTATACCTGACGACATCACAGTCTGCACTGCTTGGACTTAGAAGGCTAATACAAAATTATCTAAGAATTATAAGAACACCGGCAAGGGAAGATGTAATTTCTCATGAATGACTGTGCTCACCTCTATGATGTGCCCGATCCGTAATGTGCTAGGAGCTATTTTGTTCTCTGAACAGTTCAAAAGTCCACTCTCGCAGAAAAATGCAGGAAAATAGATTTTCTTTGATTTCCCCAAACCCCACCCAGCCCCCTTGTGTCTGATCTTTTTCAGAAACACAGAACATTGTGTTGTTTTGGTTGCTTGCAAATTCTTTTACAAAGAAGAATATTGCATTTTCCCCGGTTCCCCTTTCACAACCTTCAAAAACAAATTATCACTCTTTTATTTTTTTTTATAATGTTTCATCATTTCTTCATGAATAAATATTATCCACTGAAAACCTTAAAAAAAGGTGTTTAGACACAGTGTTGTCAATTTGCTTTTGTGTGAATTCCTCTGCTTGCCATGAAAACTTCCTAGCAGCCAGCATCCAAAATATACATAACGCCCATATGAGTGAGTATAGGCATGTATGTATATATCCAGTGCTTGTTTCCTCTCCGTGATGGTAAATGGCAAGTTTAGCAAAAGCTTGTTACTTCTTCACTGCTAATTCCACAATGTTGCAGCAAAAAAGGATACGCGTGGTAGCCTTGGTTTGCTACGCTAATGTCTTACAGCGCAGAAACTTTCACAACATTACTTGGATGGTGAATGTTTGTGCTATGTCCAGGTGGGTTTGCAGGTCGATTCTCGCCTTCAGGTGTCAAAGTTGGAGTAGTGGGGATGCTAATAATTGCTGTAGTGATCTGTGCAGCTTTGCAGTTTGATCTTGAGCCATCATCAGACTTCATATTCAGGCTGGATCGACTGGAAGACAGAAGATATTTCAGCTGGCAGAAAACAGAAAAAGAGCTTGGCATTATATTGCATTATCTACTTTGACACCGGGTACTTTTCATTTCTTCTGTTGTACATTAGTATGTGTTGCCCATTCAGAGCTTTTCTTTCATGAAGCTAGTGGGCAAAAGTAACAAATGTAATGTTTTTACAGTGAAAAAATTGAAAATACTTGAATTCCCCTAAAAAAAACAAGGGGGAGGGATATAACAGGAAGAAGCTCTTTCTTCAGTACCATTCATGGTTAAATATTGAATTTAATTACATTAGAGTTGTCACATTTCAGTTCGAAGTCTCATGGTAATTCAAAAAGTTGCTGATTGATTTTGAGCTGGATTTTTCATTTTCTGGATTTTTCAATAATAATGCCTTCGTGGAATTTTGCTTCTATGATCATCTGACTAACCAACCAAATGTCTGTTCTAGGCTCTAGTGTGATTTCAGATGCAACTTGAATCGCACAGAATCACATGGCAATGGAAATCACATTGTTTTTAATGGTGCCCGTTCACATCAATGCGGCTCTGTGCTACATGATTTTGGAATTCTTGTACTACTTTGGTGCGATTAACAGTGGAATTTGACTCCATAGAATATGCTAACCACATTCAAAACGCAACCAAGTCGCAACAAAGTTGCTTTACATAATTACACTGAAAATTGCATAAAAAATGGGTCGCAGTAAGCTGAAGCTAGCCTTATAGCTAACCCTTTAATTGTTCAGGGCATATATTTCTATTTTCCCTATTCGATAGTTAAAGTACTGGTCCTATTAAAATAATATTTACCCCTGGAAAGTTTTCATGTTGTATTTTCATATAACATTGACTCATGGTGGATTACATTTTATTTTTATTTTTTTGACTGATCAACGGAAATAGACTACTTCACAATTGAAAATTGGTCCCTGTAAAGTAATTTAATTACAATGAAAAAACACAAAATATATTTTTGCATACACCACCTTAAAAACAGCAATGCTAATGTTCTGTAATGGCTGAGTTGAAGTTCAGATCTCCAATAAAGAATCTTTTGCTGGACTGATCACCTGGCAGAGCTGGAACAGTTTTGCAAAGAGGAATAGGAAAAATGGTAGCATCCAGATACTGTATGTAAAGCCGACAAAGATCTATCCAAATCTACTCAAGGCTGTTATTGCTGCTAAATGTAAATCTGTAAATTTAAATGAAACACTAACTTCAATGGGACAAATATTTATAGAACTACTTACCATATTTATCAGCGTATAACACGCACCCTAACTTTTAGAGGGAAGTTTCAGGGAAAAAAAATTCCACAGCCCCCTGCGTATAACACGCAGGCGCAGTTTACCCTCTATTTTCGGGGTAAAAAAGTGAGTGTTATACTCCAATAAATACAGTATTTTGTGATTTTTTTTATTGTTAATAATTTAAATCACTTTTTTTTATATAGTATACATTAGTGTTTCTCAACTCCAGTCCTCAAGGCGCCCCCACCGGGTCATGTTTTCAGGCTTTCCATTTTTTGTACAGGTGATTTGATCAGTTTCGCCGCCTTAGTAATTACCACAGCCGTTTCGTCTAAGGGAAATCCTGAAAACGACCTGTTGGGGAGCCTTGGAACCAGAGTTGAGAAACACTGCAATATACTGTATGGTTGACACTGTGTTTTGTGAGAAAACATTACTTTGCTAATGCTGAAGTGGATAGCAAAGTTAAAAAATATATATATATTAATTACTGCAGAGATATTTAAAAAATAAATAAATTATGCACTGACCTAATTTTAGTCCATATAAGCTAGCTAGCACTAACTATAATCATTTAGATAAGGTAGTTTATAATAGTTAAGATTTGTGTGTAGTGCATAAAGTGGTCTAATCCCTCCTAGACTAGGTGCCAATCAAAAACAGGAATTATAAAGTGATTTTTCACTTGTAAGTGCTAAACGGAAAAAAAAATAGTAAGCAAAATAAAAGTTATACAGTGACAAATTTTTCACGAAATAAAATGTGCCTGTATGTGGTTGTAGGACAAAAGGAAAATATTAAATAGAGTGAATAATAAGGGCACGCTGAAGGGTTAAAGTAGTAGTAACGTGTAAAAAAAATAAAATCATAATCCCTGCTGGTAGAAGGTCATCTAAAGCCCAGGGCAAACATGTCGAACTGCGCCCCCCACGATGTTTGAGCATTATGTGTCAGCAAACTCCCTCCCCCCAAGAAAACACTAATCTGCATTTTTTCTTTCTAAGCATAGCATTCCCCCTCTTCCCAGTACAAATCCTCTTCCCCTGCTGGCATTTCAGTATACATTTAAAATGTTTGTGAACAGGCAGGTGTAGAAACCCTGTCCTAAGAAAGAGTGAATGTATGATTATTTGGTCTTATCCTATGCTCAGTGTTGCAGTTGTTCTGCCTACTGCTAGAGGGTGTCATTGGTAACCATGGCAATAGAGTGAGATGTCCCAAAGCATTGGGCTATAAATATTTATGTTCCTTCTAACCAATCACTAGGAGGCTTATTGCCGGAGTTGCATGCTGGAGGAGGACATAATACATTTTTGCCGGCTGACCTTGTGAGCTCCCTTTCCCCTAGGCTTTGGCCTGGGGACGATGTGTGATCCAGTTATGCCTTTGATCTAAGAGCCTTTTTCATGAGCCTGATTCAAGCTTGCCTGTCCAGGTTGGTCCTGTTGTTGGAGGTCCTGGTTGCAAGGTGCCTTGCAGACGATGAGTGTCTGGAAGGTGGAAGATGATACCTGGGGTGGTGACTTTGCTGCTGGAGACCCTAGGGACAAGGAACTTGCAGAGAAGCTGGAGGCTCATCTTAGATCAGCTTAGAGCCATGCATAATTCACTGAACCTTCTATTGACAAACTGGTTGATTATACTCCACTGAGTGAGGTAGATATCAGATAGCTCATGCATTGAATATCATTTTTTCTGTATGCTCTTCTGCTTCTTTACTTTTTAATGAGCAGGCTGGAGTGTAGTTTGACCACTGCAGTGGAAGTCAAAATATGACTGTGCTATCTGGCAGGATTGCCATTATCATAAACCATGTGGTCATTCCCCTTTAGCACCTAATTTGTTATATATAGTAAGCTATAAGGATTTGAGCACAGACATCTCTCCATTTTTATTGCAAAGTACAGGTCACCAACCAGTCCTGGGTCTATAGCTCTCCTCCAACTATGTATGTTTGACCCATATTGCCAATATATATCCATTGAAGTAAGCTATAAGTATTAGGAATTTTGAATAGCCAAGTAGGGACTGAAAAGAGGGATCCCTTTGACACAGTTGGGCAGCTTGAACATGTATTGCAACATATGTGAACCTAGAATCTCTGTTTATATGCAAAAGTACAAAAGACAAGAGTAAAGGCCAGGGATTTACTACAAGAATTAAAAGACTGCAGATAATACAGTAATGTAAAATTGGTCGGCAGGAAGACAATTTTGACGGTTAACCTAAAATAGATTACAAAACAAAATAAAAGGCAAAAAAGCCCTCAGTAATAACAACGTCAACAAAGGGATTCATTTTCCAAAGAGCTAGCAATCGGAATTAAAATACAGTTTCCTAACTGACCCTATTTTCCCCCTTTGCAGTTTATCTGCTTTTCCTATACTTTCCCTACAATGGCTTCCAATTTACTGACACTGTGGCAGCTCTATGTCCCCTCTTTTATTGTGAAGACACTGGCTTAAAGGATAAGTTCACTTTTTATTAAAAAATAATCAATGCAAATTTTTTTGGAGGTAAAAAATTATGCATTTTTTTTTTTTTTTAGCCAGTGAAGCATTGCACCATTGATCAGCAAATCGCTGGTGCCATGCAGGTCTCCAGCAGATCTGCCAGTGTATCTTTGTACATCCCGTACAGGCACGCAGATACAATCTGGCAAGAAGAGAGAATGAACTACCACGGTGCTGCAGAGCAGTGTGGTAGTTCATTCTCTATTCCTGTCAGATTGTATCTGCTTGAAAACTACAAGCTGGCAGCCGCAGAGGCTGCCGGACCTTGTAGTTTTTCATTCACAGGACACTGGGAATGAGTGACACGGCCGAGCAGGCAGAGACCCGCTCGGCAACGTTTTTTTTTTTTTTTTAATTGTGACAGCTAGTGGGGAGAAGATTCTGCTAGCTGTCAGACTGAGTATTGGGGTGGTTCCGCTCGTAACATGTTACACCCCAAATATGGGTGTAACATGTTACGAAAGGTGAATTTATCCATTAACCAAACACCTTCTGAGACTGCTGGCTATAGTTCAAAGGCCATGCAGTGCAATATACTTAAAAAAAACGTGAATTTACACATAGAGTTGCTGGGTCTGCAAATCTTGAATCTGGAGGATTTACCGCAAACCCATAGTAGCTGCAAACCCAAACTTCATCCCTAGTCTACAGTACAATTCCTATTCAACATCTCCTGTTCACAGCCTTACCTTGTAGTTAGTGATGGTTGATCGCCACACTGGATGTGGATAGTGCTGAGCTCTTGCATGCTGCGTAGCCTTGTGGCGGGCACATTGGAATTGGGGAGGTGTGTTGTCTTCTTGTTCCGTCGAGAGCAGCAGGACGTAGAGACCCCATGATGACTGGATGTCAGTGATGGGCTACGACTTGATGGGTAGTTCTGCATGGGGCTTTCCCTGCAGTTCTGTTCAAACATCTGATCATCCATGAACTCATGATTCTGTGGATAAGCAAGGACAAGATAAATATGGATGTATTAGGAAATGCAAAACCTTGCCGTCGGATCAGTGTGCAAAAGCATTCTCAAGTTAGTCTGTGTCTTTTCACTTCTAGTTCAAGTTATATTCTGATAGATGGTTCACATCATAATAAGACACCAGTAAATTGCATTTAATCTATCTCTGAAGCCAGGTTCCCATCCGCAGTATATATGAGATTCCTGATGGGTATGTAATTCTCAGCACCACCAGTTCCACCCCACTTTTGTGTTGAAAATAGCTGATGGAAAACTGACACAGGTATACCGTAGAATGCCTTGCACACTTAGTAATAGTCTGTCAAAGAATTTGTATTATTCCCTGCTTTTATTGCTAAATACAATACCAAGCAAAAGCATGTAAAAAGCAGAGAAATATAGCTTGCATTTGGAACAACATGTCCAGCTTGGCTTATGTTTGATATTCATAAGTGGCTAAGTAGTTTAAAGCATTATTGCATAACTATAGCCTCTACTTTTACAGTCAGACAAAATATCAGGTTTACAACACCTTAATGGATTTCTGAAATTCATATATATTTTCACGTGGTAATGTAGAAAAGAAAGGTATTGCTTTGTAAATATAATACCAATATACTTTTTATGGCAATAACAAAACGAACAATTGCAATAACCTTGCCTGAGTATACAGTACTTTTGTACTTTTAATGCACTGACATTACTTTTCATTGAAAAAGTAAACTCTCTGAATATTTGAAAAATAATAATTACAGAACATTTCCTCCCCAGCTCTTCCATAACTTTTTTGTGCCTATTGTGCAGTATTCCTGTTATGGGGCTGTATTGCATGAGTGGAAATAGCAATACATAATTTCTTACCCAAAGATATAATATGAATGTCTCCTGATTTTGGTGGTAATATAAAGGCATGTCTAAAAGTCACCCCCCCAACTTGTGAAAATATCCTATGCTAACTAATCTTAGAGAAGAATTCATTGTGCACAACGGATTTCCATAAGTGATTCCCATTGTTCTCGCAAGATTAGACCATGGTTAACATATATGCTCTTTTATTTGCTTAATTTGGGTCTCTTAAACATGCCCTTTAAAGCATTTGGTTATATCTGTTTTAATAAGTGGAAAGGAAACCTGTTGCTCCAATTGTCTCCTGGTTATAATGTCTGTGGGTTACCCTCCACCTTGTACAGGTGTACCAGGCAAATTAATCTTGGAGAAAAATCCATTGTGCACTATGGTTTTTCATAAGTGATCTCTGTGTTCTCATGAGATAAGGCCATGATTAAAGTATATTTTAACCCCAGCAATTAGCTACTCTTATGTGCTGTATTTTGGTCTGTTAAATATACTACTGAATGCATTTTGTTATGTCTGTTCAAAAGAAACCCACCAGAAATCTTGTGAGCCAATAACTTCCTGTTCTCTCTGCCTTGGGTACACTGTTATCAGTTTTCTCTGTGGATCACAGACCACCCCCATGGTAAGGAGAAGAGAAAATGGGGAGGTGTTCTGTAGTCGCAAACATTTCCTATCCTATAGTGGAAATGCTAATTCTTCCTTAAATTTAGTACAGTGAGTGTTGGCACCCTAAACAGTAAGTTTGCTACATGGAAAGATCAGATAAAAATAAAGAAAAGCTTCCCAATAGAAAGAAAATGCAGTCACCACATCTAAGGACTGGTGAGCTGCTATAGGTTACTTTTTTTGTTGTTGGGTTTAGATATACATTAAGATAAAGCTGGTTACACACTAGTAGAATTTTAATAGAAAATCCGTACAAAAAATAGTATGAAAAGAGCACATTTGACAGCTTGACAAATGTCATTCAAAAGTAGTTTGATTTTTTTTATTTATTTTTTGCTTTTAACATTCAATTTTAGAACCAATAGAGTTTTTTAAACAAAAAACACATACACTGTTAGATTTCCATTTGTTCAAAAAATGTTTCATCCCGCTAATTCAAATGTTCTCATCAATTCTAAAATTGAACAAAATGTAATAAACAAATGTGTGTGAAAATTCTCAACACATTCAGGGATTGACAAATTTTGTTCAAAAGTAATTCAAAATAAGTAACAATTAGAAAGTCTCAGGCCTCGTACACACGACAGAGTTTCTCGGCAGAATTCAGCGAGAAACTCGGTCAGAGCCGGATTCTGCCGAGAAACTCTGTCGTCTGTACACTTTTGGCCCGATGGAGCCGCCGAGGAATTTGTCGAGAAAATAGAGAACATGTTCTCTATTTTCTCGTTGTTCTATGGGAGAAGGCGGCCCGCCGAGCTCCTCGGCGGCTTCATCCCTGAACTCGACGAGGAACTCGATGTGTTTGGCACGTCGAGTTCCTCTGTCGTGTGTACGAGGCCTAACATTCTTAAAATCATTTTTTTTTAAACAAAATTCTACTAGTGTGTGGTTAGCTCAAGCTTGAACAGGCCATAAACATACAAGCCCAGCCAATACAATCATGACTGTTTATGACCTAATTGATTTAGAGAATGATCACATTTTCCTGTTGCATTCTTACGTCTAAGGGTACCTCAAAAGAGTGGTAGATTAGGAGCCAGCAGGCACTTTAAGTAAGTCACTGTAAATGTTCTTTCATTGATAACAATAGAAAGTGCTTTAAGAAAAAGCATGCTGTATTTTTAGGCCCACTAGCTATCTGGCTCGTTGGGTTTACTCAGCCTTTTCGGTTATTCAATAACCTAACACTCCGGTGAACAGAGATTTTTATACACAACACTCTTCTAGGCAGGTACACATCTGGTGCAGGACACAGACAAATACAGTACAAACCAGAGGTGCATTACAAAGTAAGCAGCTAAAAACCAAGAGTGGGCATTTTCACCGGTTCATTTTTTTTAAAATATTTTTCTTGTTTAAATTAGCCAATATATCTTTCCTATCCTTGAAGGTACGGTGTAATGAATCCCTTTAGGTTGCATGTGCAGTCACAGTCTTCCCATGAAAGAGGACCGTTCTTGGATACCACAGTCGGAATGAGGTCTATAGCACGAACGCAACTAGAAATTCACCTTCATTTTATCTCAAGGCTAAAATTGAAAAACTTTATTCATGTTTATTGTTACTGGACAATAGCACATGAAACTTTTTTTTTCTGCTAGCGCTAGTAAGAAAAGTAGGATGAGTGAACCTGTGAACTTGCCCATTCTCACTTAAAATAAACATGTATTGAAAAAGAAAATGAATACCTTCATAGTGGAAGTTCGTACAGATAACTGGGGATCATCCACAAGATAGGACAATCCCTACAGGATAACATGCCGACAAAAGATAAGAACACGATTGATTGTAACATTCCAGCATTCCGATCCTCAGCACCAACATTCAAAATTGCACATGCCAGTTTTTAGAGAACTAGGAGACTCTTTGTAGAAGCACCTTAACCAGTGACTTTATGATTTTTTTTCTTAGGGTGGAGGGAAAAAATATTCAGATTAAAATTGAATATTCAGATTATTAATTAATAATAATTAATTTTATGTGGCATTAAATATCTAAGTGTATGCGTCAATCTCAATTTTTGATTTCTTGAATCTCATCAACATATTAGGTAAATGTTTAGTCTGGAAATGAGGATAACCAGTGTAGTTATTATGTCCATTATGAGTTGCAGGTTTTACTGTTTACCTTGGTTTGCTGGTGTATAACCAACTTAACTGCTCTACTGCACATTCTAGGTGAGTGCATTTGGTGTGTATATTTATACTATTTGTGGAATGTCCTATTCAGTCCACCCTCTGTAGCTCAGTTAGATACTTGTGACATTAAAGCGGTCTCCTTGTTCTCAAAAACATAGTTATGATTCATAGTAATTTTCATAAATGACCAAATGATAAGTGTTGGTTTGAGAATTGTCTCCCTTCCTACTGCATTTCAGTTCTTGAACCTGATTTATGAAAACTGATGAGAAATATTTTTATTTTTATTCTTGCCTTAGTTTTAAGTGCAGACTACAACCAGCACCAGTATCAGAATAAGATTTAACCTCTAATAATTAAGAAAATACAGAAATATAGGGGGTGTACCATCATCCTAGTACTCAAGAATTAATTGAAGGGTTTCAAGGAATCCCCAAAAACCCTGAAACACCGGAAGACAAAAGTGGGCGGGGAGGACTATACCGGTACTACATAGGTTGGTTGTACTCAACCAGAATAATTCACATTGGATAGATTTCGAAAAATGTATTCACATGGTAAAATACTACTAACTATTCTTATGCTTTGCACCACATGTATGCTTAGGTGGAAGGGCTTCTTGTGCCCACTATGGAACATCAGGTAAAATCATGGCACATCAGAGCAGTGTAGAACTGGCATATTTAGATATTGTATATTTTGTATGTACTTATTGACGAAGGTCCATTTTGCAGCCAAGGTACACACCTCCCAACTTTTTGGGATGTGAACGAGGGACACCTATTAGCAAAAGTATGTGGGCATTGGACACACACCCCCTGTTACACTCCCTAGGATTATGCAACAACAAAAAAAACTGTTAGTTAAACCCCCAAGTGCTTTTTTTTTTAAAATACCACCACTATTCCTTAATACTGACTTTTGAAATTTACATATGCCGCAATTTAGAAATTAGACAAAGGTTTAGCACTGGGAAACACCATCAGACCAAAAGGAGGGACAGATGAGGAGGACAGAGGGACTTTGTTCCAAATCAGGGACAGTCCCTTAAAATCAGTGACAGTTAGGAGCTATGAAGGTCGAGTTGTACACAGTCAAGTTCGTATCTGTAAAAATGTTGTGTGAAACTGCGTTTACACCTACTGTTGGAGGAACCAGGTCTGACCTGAATAAAAGGAATAAACTCTTTCTAAGGTTGAGCCTAAAGTGTATGGTGAAAAGTCATTTATTCATTTCCATATTGCAATTATATCTAGCCTACGCTTATTAATCTAACCGGTCTTGAAGTTTGTAAATGGACTTTGTGAGGATTGCCACACATTTGCTTTGAATTCTGTGATAGGTATTCACTATGCCCTGTGAGTAGGCACTGCTGTGCCACACATTTCACAGAGCCCACCTTCTGAACTAGAGAGGTACTGAGAGGAGGGGTTTCAGAAGGCGAGGTCAGTACAAGAATCGCTGATTGCAAGCAGCCGGGTTCCATGGGATATGTAGTCCTTAGAAATGGAAGATAAACAGCGGAGGAGAAGCTGCAAAGCATGCAGGGAATCTGAGAGGTTGTGGAATGAGATGGTCCGCAGACAGGCAGAACAACATGAAAGGATATTTGTGCTCAAATCCCCAAAATGTACACATAAATAACATATTAGGTGCTGGAAGTAAGCTTACATTGGATTGTCAATAAATAAATATTCTTTGTATTACTATTACTATTACAATGACGATTACATTAAACTAAAGTGTATGCTGTGACTATGAACTTTAGTGTGCAGCAGCTGATTTGAGCATTTTGTATTAAAATGTCACATACTTCCAGCACCTAATATGTTATTTATGTGTAAGTTTTGGGGATTTGAGCACAAGTATTCTTTCAGTTCCATTGCATAATGCATTGACCAGACCTGGGTCCATAGCTCTTGTTCGGTGCTATAGGTTTACCCCATTTTGGCACCCTTAAAATAGGCTATGAGCAAGTATTTGGCATTTTGAAAAGTAGCATAAGGACTGACCAGAGAGGCATCACTTTGATACAGTTGATCGTTATTGCAATAACCAAGAATCCCTGAATTTAAAGTGGCATTAAACCTAAAACCAAAAATGTATTGTGTTACAGTTTACTAATCCCTATATGTGGTGGCTGCATAGGTTTTCCTTTAGTATGCTTTGTCTCTCTGTTTTTACCTGGTCTGACCAGTAACACAGCCCCTGTATTGGAGTGTTCCTACTCTGGATGAAGGAGCAGAGGGGCACAACAGACTGCTACATTGTTAATCTGGGGGGAAGGGATGTAATATGGACTAGCAACTAACAAATTGAAGCCACACTCCAGCCCACACTGCAGTTAAACAAGCAGTGGCAGCAACTTATTTTTTATTTTTATTTTGGGGTTAAGGTTTTACACACATAATTAAAAACTGAACATTGTAATCACCCCTATCAGTGATAAATGGTTTATCTCAACACTCTTATGCCCTGTACACACGATCGGTTCGTTTGATGAAAACGGTCCGATGGACCGTTTTCATCAGACGAACCGATCGTGTGTGGGCCCCATCAGTTTTTTTTCCATCGGTGAAAAAAAATAGAACCTGTTTTCAATTTTTCGTATGGTTAAAAAACGGATAGAAAAAAACGATCGTCTGCGGGGAAATCCATCGGTCAAAAATCCACGCATGCTCAGAATCAAGTCGACGCATGCTCGGAAGCATTGAACTTAATTTTTCTCTGCATGTCGTTGTATTTTACGTCACCGCGTTGGACACGTTTGAATTTTTAACTGATGGTGTGTAGGCAAGTCAGCTTCATCGGATATCTGATGAAAAAATCCATCGGTCTGTTTTCATCTAATGAACCGATCTTGTGTACAGGGCATTAACTGATATTATTATATAGTGACCTTTGCGCTACTACGTGCAAATAAATGATATAAACCAAACAAAGGTGTAAATGGTGTCGTGTTTACAATACACAAATGAAATAAGAGGGGTTTTGTGCAAAAACTGAACACTATAAAAAAAAAAGTGACGGTGATGGGTGATGATCAATAAAAAAACATAACCAAGTTGATCAATAAAAAACATATGATCAATAAAAAACATTTTGATATTGAACAACTTTATTGATCAACTTGTTTATGTTTTTTGATTGATCATCACCCATCACCGTCACTTTTTGTTTGATAGTGTTCAGTTTTTGCGCAAAACCCCTCTTTTAACATTAACTGATATTATGCAGCAGAGCTTATTTTTTGGAAAAACAACATACTTAGAGCCCTTTCACACTGATCAGTTTTTGATGCACTTTTGGTGTTTGAAAAGCAGAACAAAAATGCATGAAAAATGTATCCCTTTAAATACTATGGAACTGTTCACACCGATTCGCTGTTGGTACCACGTGTTTTTTAAAGTCCTGTATGCTGCATTTTTGGTGCATGTTTAACACCAAAAACACACCTCCCCATTTATCGTAAATTAATAGTAAATATATCAAAAACACACTGCAGTGTGTTTTTGGTATGCTTTTTATGTCCTGTGTCCATGTTTCAGAGGTGCATTCTGGGTGTCGGGCCATGTTTTTTCAGAGAAACAGCGTGAAAGGGCCCTTACTGGCTTGACCCCCAGGTGAAAATAAAAGAAAGAAATCCTAAAAAATAAAATGCAACAAGAATTGATAAGCTGTAATATAATAAATGTTTGCTCTTGGGTTTAATGTCAGTTTAAATAGCATTTTCTAAAGGTATGAAAGGCTGTATAAGTAGTGTACTGAGGGTAAACTGAGAAATTTACCTTGACTTAACGATCCTCAAAATAAGTTACATCTCTATATACGCATGCCCACTAGAGGGAGCCTTTATCCTTCTGTATACAGTATTCAAAATGTGGTGCCATAAACAAGCAAATGCATAAGTAAAACATTAATATTTATATGGTAGAACATACAATTATTACTCTGAATATTGATGAATTTTAAAATTCAGGATATTGTCTTATATTAATGCTGATCACAGCAATTTATGGTAATTTCAAATACTTCCAACCAGCTTTCGATTGCAGAAGCAAAATGGATCAATGTACCAACAGTTTAATAATTTATATCTATATGGCAGGGATAGCAGACAGTAGAACGTGGTTGACATTTATAGAATTTACGTTTTATGTTGTCATACAGATACAGCCCTGAAAGGCTCTCTTTTAAATTATGTGAATACTGTGGCCCAGATTCTCAAAGGAGATACGACGGCGTATCTCCAGATACGCCGTCGTATCTCTGAGTCTGAGCGGTCGTATCTATGCGCCTGATTCTCAGAATCAGTTACGCATAGATTTGTATTAGATCTGACCGGCTTAAGTCTCTTACGCCGTCGGATCTTAACTGCATATTTACGCTGGCCGCTAGGGGCGTGTACGCTGATTTACGCCTAGAAATATGTAAATCAGCTAGATACGCGAATTCACGAACGTACGCCCGGCCGACACAGTACAGATACGCCGTTTACGTTAGGCTTTTCCCGGCGTAAAGTTACCCCTGCTATATGGAGGCGTACATGCAGCGTACCAATGTTAAATATGGACGTCGTTCGCGAATAGGGCTGGGCGTCATTTACGTTCACGTCGAAAGCATTGGCTTCTTGCGGGTTAATTTGGAGCATGCGCACTGGGATACTTTCACAGACGGCGCATGCGCCGTTTGTAAAAAGCGTCATTTACGTGGGGTCACATAAAATTAACATAACACATGCCCACATCTACCATATTTGATTTAGGCGGGCGTACGCCGGCCTATTTACGCTACGCCGCCGCAACTTTCGTTTGAGAATACGGCACTTGCCTGTAAAAGTTGGAGGCGTAACGTAAATAGGATACGTTACGCCCGCACAAAGATGCGCCGTTGTTCGTGAATCTGGGCCTGTGTATCTAAGTTATTAATGGAGACACTGGAATGCCTAAACCTGACCATTACTATTAAAGATGTTTCTGCAGCCTTTATAAACAAGGGATCCTATTGTTCTTGCAGAGGCTTCGAGGGGGTTCAGTGAGCAGTGGATGATTCATCTCTCATCTGATGACATCTGCAAAGTTCTAACACAACTTCACAAAGCAGAGTCAGCAGGTTGGGACCAATGGAGACTTTCCTCTAATCTCTCTGGTATCTAACCACTTAATATCATGATGTTAAAGTGGATGTAAACCCCCAAAAAAGTTTTAATTAAGACTCAAATCTGTTACAACAGAGGATGTCATTTCATCTGTGACCAGTCTCTTATCTTTCTTCAGTAAGATAAAAACTTCCCCCTTGCTGTGAGCGACAGGTGATTTTTTTATTTCATGCACTAGTGTGAGAGAGGCATTCTGTGTACTTGGGCATGGTTGGGCATGCTGAAGTCATGAGTCGACTTTCCTGGGTTTTGACTGGATGTTAGTGATCATTGAGCATAATCCATGAGACCAGCAGAAGTTCAGTGTAAGAAATATCGATGCCTGGCTAAGGGTAGTGTAGAGGTGGGCGGGGAGTCTACTGACATCCCGACTCCACCCACTGAGCCCTAGACAACAGACCTGCCCACAGAATCCGGAGTATTGCAGTGCGCCAAACCGCTAAAGGGGAGATATTTGACAGGTAAGGATACATGCAGAAGGCATGTATATCCTTATAGATCAGCACTATGGAAGTAATTTTGAAATGATTAGAAAAAATTGAAGCCCTGAGAAGTCAGAGTGGAGGAGATTTACTAAAAACTGGTGCACACTGAATCTGGCGCAGCTGTGCATAGTAACCTGCATCTAACTTCAGCGTGTTCAATTAAAGGGTAAATTCCACTTTTCATGGGGAAAAAATAGCAAATGAAAAAAAATAATATAGCACATATAATTGCAACACTAATCATATTGCTGCACGTGGAAGTGCGACACGGTACCCACACACCCCTTCTTTGCTCCCTACGGGCCCGGTTTTGAAGTTCCTTGCTGGTTACCAAGCCTACAAGCTTTCCAGTTATTTGAGCCATAATTCAATCTGGGCCCCGTCACAGGGACCTTGGTGGGAGTATCCGGTGTCGTTTGCTAATCATTACTTCCACAAACCGTGCTTAAGCCAGAAGCTTTTTACCTCCATATACTTTGGTGTTTTAAATAGCCTATCATATGCCTACTCGGCTGGTTAGGTAACAGCACTGTATATGCTATATATTGACTACCTATGGTCTGATCCACACATTGCTGCGGAGACCTACTTCACCTATCGTTATGCTCCTGATGAAGCGTTTTTAACGCGAAACATGTTGAGTAAAAGCGAGTAACAGGAACATCCATCACTTCGCATATTCAATCCAGTCCTAAGGATCTAAAAGTTTTTGTATACCTTCTAGTGCTGTATGGTCTCGTTTTTATGAGCATATGTGCATGATTTTAAACTTTTATGTAACTTTTCCAAATTGTGTACTGTGATAATATGCTGATATTGTACTGTCTTGTTCACGAAGTTCTGTATATCATCATTTTTTCTTTGTATAACCCTTTTTTATAGATAAATATTTTTATAGATTTTCTACAATACTTACTTTTACCGTCAAAAGTCCATTCCATTAGCCCAGACTATTTTCCAGTTTCACTAATCATATTGTAATTGAATGTTATTAAAATTGCCTTTCCTTTTTAATCTGCAGCACTGTAATTTCCTGAGAATGCATTGCAATATGCACTCCCCATAAACATAATTTTCCACTTGTGTGATTAGCTCACCAATTTTCCCAGAAGTCTGCCTAAGATACAAGTCAGATTTCAGGCATTCCCTGCAACATAAATGTCATTTTTTGTGAGATAGGAGCATGTCTAAAGGGATGCAGGCCCAGCATATGTACTCATTAGTGCACTGCGGGTGCACACCTGACAGTTAATTATGAAAACCATTCCCATTAGACCCACTCGGCACAGAAAAACACATGGATTTCTTCAGAATAACAAAAGGTAGCAATCTGCAAATAAAGATTGTTATAATCATTGCAATGTACATTGATCATCCAGAGGGGAATGTTTTTTGCTCAACAAAAGTGGAATTACGCTTTAAGTTTTGACAATAAAACCTAGAAGCAGATTGGTTACTATGCACAGCAGCACCAGATTCAGTGTGCACCAGTCCCCCCCCCCTAGTGTGTTCACAGTTTGCATATCTCAGGCCTTGTACACATGACCGAACATGTCCACTGAAACTGGTCCGTCGGACCAGTTTCCGCGGACATGTCCGACCGTGTGTAGGGCCTACCGGACAGTTTTCCGGCCTAGCGGACAGGTTTCCAGCGGACAAAAGTTTCTTAGCATGCTAAGAAACTTGTCCGCTGGAAGCCTGTCCGTCGGACATGTCCGATGGTCAGTACGACTCATCGGACATGTCCGCTGGCCCGAGAACCCGCGCATGGCGTCAAAGTGAAAAACCTTTACAATAAACAACCATAGAGCAAAGTAATAGCAAAACACTTTCTAAGTGGTATTATAAAATACCTGCCGATCATGTCAGACATAGGCCCCTTTTACACTGACACCTTTTTTAGATGGTTTAGCACTAAGAATAGAGCCTCAATACCGCCTGAAAAAATCCTGCCCTGCAGTCTTCAGTGTGAAAGCCCGAAGGCTTTCACACTGAAGCGGTGCGCTAGCAGGACTGCTCCAAAAGTCCTGCTAGCCACATCTTTGGAGCGGTGAAGGAGCGGGGTGTTTACCGCTCCTCCACCGAATGCAATGGGAACCGCGTTAATACCGCCGGCAATGCGCCTCTGCAAAGGCGCATTGCGGGACGTATTAAGGCCCCTTTCACACGTGGCGGATCAGTAATGATCCGCCTCCGTATGCTCCGCTTGCTCAGCGGGGATCGCTCCGTTGATCCTCACTGAGCCGACGGATGACAGGGCGGTCCCCGCACACTGTGCAGGGACCGCCCTGTCTTTTCTCCGCTCTCCCCTATGGGGGGATTGGATGAACATGGACCATATGTCCGTGTTCATCCGATTCGCTCTGCAGCCGGAAGAAAAAATAGGGTTTTCTTCCGTCTGCAAAAACGGATCTTTGCGGAGGCGGACACCCGCAATCTCATTGGGAACAATGTATGTCCCCTTTTCCTCCGCAAACAGATGGATGAAAAAGCGGATCATACGGTCCGCACGTGTGAAAGGGGCCTAACCCTTTTTCGGCTGCTAGCAGGGGTTAAAACCCCACCGCTAGCGGTCGAATATCGCAGTAAAAACGATGGTATAGCGGCGCTAAAAATAGTGTCGCTATACCGCCAGTGCACCTCCTGCGCCCAGTGTGAAAGGGGCCTTAGAGCTGTCCTGTGTCTTTTCCACACTTTTGGTGTTATCTCAAGTAGCCTGATTATCCCTTCCAGTTCTCATCATGGACTATAAATCAATACATTTTTATGTTGTCATCATGAATAGAAGTGGCTTGATTCAGTAGTTTAGCAAATAGAAAACTAGGCAGTGCTGACACCACTCAGTCCACATAAAAGCTGTATGTTGTCAGCCCACAACTACATTTCTGTACTTCCAGGGTCTTAAAACACAGGGAAATGTGCATGGATTGCAGAGATGTGCTGTAAAGGTTTTTATATTTTTTGTTAATTTTGTCCTGGCCTATACTTTAAGTGTAATTACCACTAAATATCTCAATATTAACATCTGGTTTTCTTAACCTACTCTTATTTTTTTTAAAAAGACTGCTAATCAGTTTCCTTTAATGTATCCAAATAAATTTTAGCTACTGATTGCCCTCCCCTGGACTTATTTTGCTAATTTATTTTATAATAACCATATTAGGAGATTATCTATACCAGACTTAGAGGAAAATTATGTTTAGCAGTATACAAACTATTTTGGATTACCAAATGTACATCCTCCTGGCCCTGCACTTTCCTAATAAACCATGATCTGAATCTGAAGTACCGTATTTAGATAGATACGAGAAGAGTGGCAAAAATTATACATTATTCCTTTAGGCTTGATTTTTGAAGTTCTGTCCATTTTCCTATGCAGCCCTTTTGCGAAGAAATCAGTGCTATTTTCCAGTGCTAAATTTATGTTTCCAGAAAGTCAGACCTTTGTTCAGTTAATATATTTTGATTAGAAAATACTCTTAAAACCATTTTTTCTTATTTAAGAAAGGTTTATAGATATTAGAGCTGCACGATTAATCGTGATTTTGATTTCCAGGCTGGATTAGCTAGATTTTTAGTATCAATGTCGGAACCAGCGTGGAACGCAAATGGCCGACTGACGTCAGAACTGACCTCAGTCAGCAATGTAACGTCATCCCATGCAATGGAATCCTAGTCTGTGCAGAATTACAAGTCCCACCACCCTGCACAGGCCACAGTCCCCCTCCCGCACTCACCGTAGTCTCACTCCTCCCGGTGGATTCCTCTGTGTGACCCTGAGTTCTGATCTACCCGCACAATTCAGCACCTGTACTGCCCCGCCCACACTGTACACGTCACCCATCTCGGGGAGCGCCACCTACAGGAGGAGAGTGCTAAGGGCCCGGACTCGTGATCACAGGGGTAGGGAGAGAAGGGATTACTGAGACACACAGAGGTCAATGCAAGAGCTGCCTCTATCTGGTGTGCTGGAATGGCGATCTCTCGGGGGGGTTAGTGCTGAATGCGGGTTCAGGAATGTCATCCTTCTCCTTATGTCACCGACCTGGGAGCAGAATGAGAAGATCACACCCTGCAGGAGTAGAGTCCCAGGACACAGCTCAGGAGGGACAACTGCAGGATCAGGATGACAGCCTAAGGATCAGGATAGCAAAAACAAGGCGACAGCTGCTGGATGGAGATAGCAACCTAATAATAAGAATGTCAGCTGCAGGAGCAAGATGACAGGTTCAGGATGGTAGCCTAAGGACTGTCATCTGCAAGGTCTAGGGCCTTAAAATAAAAAAGTTTGAGAATCGTGAAAGAATCGTGATCTTCATTCCAAGCAAAAGAATCGTGATTCTCATTTTTCCCAGAATCGTGCAGCTCTAATGGATATAGTATACTGGGGTTGACAAGTGGGTGACTAAAGCGCTAGCCAACAGTGAAAATTAAAAGTGACCAGTGAAAAACAAAATGCTGCTCAAATCTAAAATGTGCTAACAACAAATAAAGGTCTGAATAAAGAATGATGAGCGCAAACTGAAAATCTAAAAGTGAATATAAAGACAGTCCATAGGGGACTGATAACAATCAATAAAGATATGCAGTGAATTCAAAATTAGTGAAATAACCCAAAACTGATAATAAATCCAAAAATAAAAGTCCAAATATATAAATCAAAGTTTGGATAAATCAATCTAGTGTGCCAGTGATAAACAAAACTTCTGCACTTCGGGCATCAATGTGGACAATCTTGATAACTCTTTGCTTAGCCTGGGCTCGCAGTGCGCTTACCTCCAGACACTAGGTCATGCGTGTCAACGAAATCCTCCCAAAACTGGAACAGAATCCAAACAGTGGGTAACACGTGTTGCACGGAATCTTCCCAGTGCTGAGATAGAATCGAGGGGCGTTCTCTGTATCAAATACCAGTATAGGTCCAGGCGCAGCGAAGTCGACTCCACAGGATAGCCACAAGGTGTATCAGGAGCAAATGTAAAAATAAAAAGCTCTCATGGTGAAGTATGCAAGCACTTTAAAATTTAATAAAGGTAAAAATGTGCTTACATTGAAAAAATGAATAAAACGCCAAACAGCGGCACTTCCGGTGGACGGTCAGGGTGTCACGTCACTTCCGGTCACATCTAACCTTATGCATTACGTCACGACACGTGACTTCATCGGAGGTTACTGAGTGACTAATGGATACTGCCTTATATTGATACAAACAGGAAATGGTCCAGCAGCCATTTTAGATTACAAAATGGCATTTGAACAGAGCTAGGCTGCGGCCATTTTAGAGAAGGGCAAAGATAAGGGAAAAAAATATTTATTTATTTGAACTGGTGACGTAACGGAATTACGGACCAGACCATGTCACGCTAAAAACAACGGACATATTGAATATGCACAACTCAAAATGCCAAAAATTAATTATATTCAATTAAATGTAAAACCCACATTAAAACTTGTCAAAATAAAATATGTATATAAATGACAAGATAACAGACTAAGGACACCAATATTGGATAGATAAACGTTTCATAACAATTAACCAATGGGGTCCTAAACATTATCCAATTATTAATTGATGGTAGTCTGTAAATTTGAATAACCTTTCAAGATAAAATTTAAAATATTAAAATGTAAAATACATAAAATCTTGAATTGTGAATGAGGTACTGGACTAGACTGGAGTGAGTGATACCCCTTGCGTTTACAAGTGAATCCCCCTCCAATGAATAGATCACATCATTGCATTCTAAACCAGAAATCTAAAACAACTAAAAATTGCTTAAAAAACAGTTGACGTCGAACTCAACATTTAACCCATTAGGCACTAAAGTATTTAAAGAGTGAATCCACTGAGATTCTTTCTGACTTATTGTCCTAACCAAATGGGCTCCTCTCCATGGCTTGTTGAATTTATCTATCCCCCAAAACATTAGTTGTTTAGGATCTTTATTATGTTTCTCCGCAAAATGCCTACTAACGTTGTGCTTCGGGAAGCCATTTTCTATATTAACAACATGCTCCTTTATTCGAACCATTAATGCTCTCTTCGTTCTTCCTACATATTGCAAGTTGCAGGAGCACTGGAGAACATATACCACCCCTTCAGTATGGCAACTAATGAAGTCATTAATGGTATGACATTCATTTGTATGGGTGGAGATGAACTCAGTCCTTTTCTTTTGAGGACCTTTAGAATGTTTACAGGCATAACAATATTTACAGGGAACAAAGCCCTTCGTATTAAAGAACGTATAACCACTCTTAGGTGGAGGGTCAACCACATTTTTCACCAAAATGTCTTTTATGGTTGGGGCTCTTTTATACACAATATTAGGTTTTTCTGGCAATATGGATTTTAAATGCCTGTCTTCTTTCAAAATATGCCAATGTCTTTTGATCAATTTTTCCACATCTTTATGCTGAATATTTGAAAGAAGACAGGCATTTAAAATCCATATTGCCAGAAAAACCTAATATTGTGTATAAAAGAGCCCCAACCATAAAAGACATTTTGGTGAAAAATGTGGTTGACCCTCCACCTAAGAGTGGTTATACGTTCTTTAATACGAAGGGCTTTGTTCCCTGTAAATATTGTTATGCCTGTAAACATTCTAAAGGTCCTCAAAAGAAAAGGACTGAGTTCATCTCCACCCATACAAATGAATGTCATACCATTAATGACTTCATTAGTTGCCATACTGAAGGGGTGGTATATGTTCTCCAGTGCTCCTGCAACTTGCAATATGTAGGAAGAACGAAGAGAGCATTAATGGTTCGAATAAAGGAGCATGTTGTTAATATAGAAAATGGCTTCCCGAAGCACAACGTTAGTAGGCATTTTGCGGAGAAACATAATAAAGATCCTAAACAACTAATGTTTTGGGGGATAGATAAATTCAACAAGCCATGGAGAGGAGCCCATTTGGTTAGGACAATAAGTCAGAAAGAATCTCAGTGGATTCACTCTTTAAATACTTTAGTGCCTAATGGGTTAAATGTTGAGTTCGACGTCAACTGTTTTTTAAGCAATTTTTAGTTGTTTTAGATTTCTGGTTTAGAATGCAATGATGTGATCTATTCATTGGAGGGGGATTCACTTGTAAACGCAAGGGGTATCACTCACTCCAGTCTAGTCCAGTACCTCATTCACAATTCAAGATTTTATGTATTTTACATTTTAATATTTTAAATTTTATCTTGAAAGGTTATTCAAATTTACAGACTACCATCAATTAATAATTGGATAATGTTTAGGACCCCATTGGTTAATTGTTATGAAACGTTTATCTATCCAATATTGGTGTCCTTAGTCTGTTATCTTGTCATTTATATACATATTTTATTTTGACAAGTTTTAATGTGGGTTTTACATTTAATTGAATATAATTAATTTTTGGCATTTTGAGTTGTGCATATTCAATATGTCCGTTGTTTTTAGCGTGACATGGTCTGGTCCGTAATTCCGTTACGTCACCAGTTCAAATAAATAAATATTTTTTTCCCTTATCTTTGCCCTTCTCTAAAATGGCCGCAGCCTAGCTCTGTTCAAATGCCATTTTGTAATCTAAAATGGCTGCTGGACCATTTCCTGTTTGTATCAATATAAGGCAGTATCCATTAGTCACTCAATAACCTCCGATGAAGTCACGTGTCGTGACGTAATGCATAAGGTTAGATGTGACCGGAAGTGACGTGACACCCTGACCGTCCACCGGAAGTGCCGCTGTTTGGCGTTTTATTCGTTTTTTCAATGTAAGCACATTTTTACCTTTATTAAATTTTAAAGTGCTTGCATACTTCACCATGAGAGCTTTTTATTTTTACATTTGCTCCTGATACACCTTGTGGCTATCCTGTGGAGTCGACTTCGCTGCGCCTGGACCTATACTGGTATTTGATACAGAGAACGCCCCTCGATTCTATCTCAGCACTGGGAAGATTCCGTGCAACACGTGTTACCCACTGTTTGGATTCTGTTCCAGTTTTGGGAGGATTTCGTTGACACGCATGACCTAGTGTCTGGAGGTAAGCGCACTGCGAGCCCAGGCTAAGCAAAGAGTTATCAAGATTGTCCACATTGATGCCCGAAGTGCAGAAGTTTTGTTTATCACTGGCACACTAGATTGATTTATCCAAACTTTGATTTATATATTTGGACTTTTATTTTTGGATTTATTATCAGTTTTGGGTTATTTCACTAATTTTGAATTCACTGCATATCTTTATTGATTGTTATCAGTCCCCTATGGACTGTCTTTATATTCACTTTTAGATTTTCAGTTTGCGCTCATCATTCTTTATTCAGTATACTGGGGTTGCATGCAGAGTCCAGTCATCACTGGTGGTTTATCCCATACTTAATATTTTTTATTAATACTATATTTAATGATTTTTGATAATTCAAATCTTTATATAACCTCCTCACTGAATAATTGTTTGTCTTATACTGTAGTTTAGATAAAAATGTGTTGAGAGATGTAAATCAAAGCTGAACCAAAGTTTTAAAGTGTACTGTTAAGCTTAATTATGTTTTGCACAGGTTTATAGTTGAGGTCTTCAAAAAAAATTAATTAGGTTTTGTTGGACTTGATAAATCCATAAAGGTTACAATGATGTCATTTTTTAGCTATAATTGTCTCACGTAATTAGAGTCATTATCACAATTCTGGTCTTGCTGTGCTATTCTTGGGATTGCTGCCCAAATATTTACTTGGACCACTTTACCCATTATGCTTTAACCCCTTTGTAGATACTGTGGTCATGACAGGTCTTCTTGCAAGTCTGGCTTAAAAGCCATCCTCCCCAGTTTTCCTTTTAATACATTTTACTTTAAAAAAAGACAGCAGAATACAGACTTGACTTAGAGAAATTAACGAAGCAACGGACATGCTTTTTGCCTTCCTTGTTTCATTTAGATGAGAAGAGAGTTGATAATTAGGTAACATCAGTGATTATTTATTAGGCATTTTGACCCCTAGCAGTAAGCTCCCCTTTTTTCTTTTTTTTATCCCTAGTTTTCTTTGCTTTATTTGCTTTTTAAAGGGAATATTTGATTGCAATACAGTTTTTACGTTTTTTGAACTAATGTTTACAATTACATATTTACATAGAGGGGAAAGGGTTATATGGGGGGGGGGGGGGGCTTTGGTGAGATAGAAGGACAAGTACTCCTGCAAATGCTCAGAATCGGCACTGATACCAAAACTAGTACTGGTATTGGTGCAACCCTAATAATTAATGATGCCAGTAAATGCTTTAAAAAAAGGTCTGTAGCCCATGGGCTCAATATATGCAAATCAAACTTTAATGGTGATAGATAATCTGTATGGCAAATTATATGGTCACCATTCTACATTCCTCTGGGTTGCCCCTCTGTTTCTTTTCCCTCTTTCCTGTCTTTCCCCTTTCTATGTCCCTCAGATATATGCACAATATTCACAGACAGTTAAATCAATTTAAAGCAGAAAGATTCATGGTGTTAAGCAGTGGCATCATTACATTTTGGCTCCTGGGCTACCATGAACATCTTGATGGGTGTTTTTGTGTTTTAGCTTATGATTAGGTTGGCCACATATAGGGTACCTTTACAAATAGGATAGGACAAGCTGTTACCGGGAAAGGAACCCACTGGGCACCAGCATAAATGTCATTTGGCTAGCTGTTTAACTGGTAAGTAAACAGACAGGCTTGCAGCATAGCTCCTGTTGTATTAAAGCAGATTTTGCATGAAAACTAGTTCACACAATATTTTATTATGTCTACTTTAAATGCTTACCTCATGCAATTTTCCTACTAAGTACTGCCAATATTTGTTGTCTAAATAAATGTTTTGCTTATATTTGGTAGACAAATCTCAAACCAGCAGTGAGCCTATTTCTAGCAAATATCACATAGCCAATTCACTATCATTCTGGCAAGAAATTCATGTAATGGGAGGGAAAAAAAATACAAATTATTTTCATACACAGGCAAACACATTCCAACATACCAAATTAGAAGCAGAAGTTAAAGAATGATATGACACATATATACTTTTTTGCACCATAAAACATTATATTGCATTTATAGTCATTGCCATATAATAATATTAAGGTGAACCATTACAGTGCGTTTATTTTAATTTAACATTTTAAAAGTTACAAAATGCATGTAAAATTGGAAACAGCTCAGTACATAATTGTAGTCAATTGATGACAATTTCTTAAACACATAGCAATAGTTACTCTTTCTTAATTACTAATGACTAAAGAAAATGGATGTATGATGGTAAAAATACTTGATTTTCTAATTTATATAGCCATTGGTACTGCAAAATATAAATTAAAAATATATTTTTTATAACATATTAATGACCAACAACACTAATGCATCTCAGACCTGGACATGATGTATACAGTATGACTGTATGATTTTATTCCTCCTTATTTATCCTCCTTTATTACAGCTATTTCTTCTTAAAACCAAAATAATTTTAGCTGCAAAATAGTAGAGGCCCACACATTTGCAGAAAATGTATAATCTTCTAATAACATGGGGAATCATGCAAGATGTTGGAGCTGCATATACTGTAGCTTGTATACAGCAGCATAACTAGGACTCATGGGGCACACTGGTACCTTTGATTCCATGTGCTGAGTGTGCAGTGTGCTCCTGCCCCTTTAATTAGGGCTGGGCTACCTCCAGTCACCTGCCCCTTATCTATCCATCAGCAGTCATGTGCTCCTACTGAGGAGACATAAAATGCAATATTATAGTTAGACCTGCAGTATACAGAGCGCCTTGACGGGGCCTGCAGCTTACACATGCATTTGCAAATGCGTGCAACTAAACCTCTTTTTTTAACGCACACAGTTAGACGGGTGAATTTGGTTGGTTGCTGATTGGTCGGTAAGTTTGAGCCTGGATATTCTATGTTTTTGTATGTATATGCGCCCTTTCCAGCGCTCCTTATTGTATAGACCAGTCATAAGTTGGGGCAGTGACTTTTGTTTGTAGGACTCATGGGGCCCTGAAGCAGACATTTCATGGGGGGGGGGTGTCACTTGGCTAACTATCTTTGTATCTGGCAGTTTTAACTATGGTAATATGGGTCCTTGAGCTTAACCTAAAGTAAGTTTAAATCAAGGACAGTCAACAGGAGAACCGTGCGTATGGGCAGTAAACTACTAGGAACCAGCGCTTTGGCTAAAACTTAGTTGTAATAGCAATAATAATTATAATGATATTTTATATTATGACAATATTATTAATGCTCTTTTACTCCTTGATCCTAATATAAACTTCTTTAAGATCTAGCTTTTTAAATATTTATAGAACCACAAACATCAGCTGTCCCATAAGGTTTTAGCAGAGGGGACACGCTGGGATTTTTGAGACATGAGACATACAGGATTATTTTCAGTCTGTAGCAGTTTAGAGGGCAATACATCTAGGAGAGATGAGCTAAGGCTTCTTACTTCACAGAGGGCCAGCAGTCCTGCATTGTATGGGTGGAGGGAAAGAGCTGCCTACAACCTGGAGTGTTGAATAGTGAAGGAAGGCACTGGCTGCTATGGAAGTAAGGAATAAGGTAAGGATGTGTACTTTTTTCTTTACTCTTTAAGGCCCCTTTCACACTGATGGATCAATCGGGTCTGCCTGTCAGTTTTTCAGGTGGACCCGATCGGACATCCATAGTTATTTATGTCCACTGACACCTGATCATGTCCACTGAAAACAGACAGTGATCCATTCCCCATCATTGTGGCAGATCAGATCGGATAAAGGATGGAAACGGACTAGCAGTCTGTTTCCATTAAACCTCCCCATAGAAACATATTCTATATAAGCAGAAAAATCACTTTCAAATAACAAAGCATTCACCCCTGTATCTATAGGCATTGCGGAGTAACTACTTTTAACATTTAAAGTAAACTGAGGCAATAAAATCAAAACTCATTTCTATATAAGCAGAATCTTGGCAGCTTGCTAGCCTTCTAAAGTAAACAGATGTTTCTAAAAAACTGACTTTAGAGTCTTTGTTGTGATTTTTGATAGTCTTTGAATTTTTTTACAGCTTTAGAAGTCAGGGGTAGCTTGCTTTAAGGCCTTGTTCACTCCGGAACCCCATGTGGGAAGCCAGTGTTCTGTGTGCGTTTCCCACACCGTGTTCAAAATGCACTGGGTGTGCAATCTGCTGCCGGTATCAATTTAATCCTAACGACATCAAAATCGCAAATGCAAATCGCAAACATTTGCCTGCACTTGATTGCATGGTACCACAATACCGATGCAGTGCATTTTTTAAAATTAGTGCATGCACACATTTTTGTATGATCCAGAGCGATTTCAGCCCACTCAAACAGGTAGGCTGAAAATCCTACTACGCTAAGCTGCATAGGACTCGCGCAGGAATGATTTTAGGTGTGAACTGGTCCTAAAGCTTATTTACTGCTTGTTAAGAATATGTAAATAATTAAGTGGTAATTGCCTAGACATGTGTTCTACTTTAAGGGTCATCATCTATTAGAATTTAAAGGCTGCATTGAAATCTCTGTCTGTTTAGGGTTTTTCCTTTTATTAAGGTGAAGAAGTTCCACCTTGTAAAGTTCTCTTGGCGTCAATGGTGCTGGGGGTTAAAGTACTGAACAGAGTGAAGTCCAACAATTTAGAACAAATGCTTCTCACTAATTTTATACTGTCTTGTCAGCCTGCTAATATTTTCTTCCTAATTTGGATTTTGCAGGTGACATATGGCATAAGCTGATGTCAAATATGCAATTATCAATAAACGAATGTGGTTGAAATTGCGCAAAAAGCAATATCAAGCAATACATCTTTTAGTCAAGAAGAGTAAACATGAATTTTCAGTTTCACTTTAAGGCAGAGGGAACCCGTCTTCTGTTGACAGAAAATGATCTACATCACTGTTCCAGCAATAAATTGTTCAACCTATTGTAAAACTGCCAATGAAAAAAGGCGAGAGTATCTAACAGTGGGATGCATAAAGCAATCTCCATTTAGTAACAGCACATAAACAAACATTGTTCCACGTTTCAGAGAATTTTATGTTTATTTAATTTGTTTATAGGGATGTTGATAGCCACGCACTTAGGGAAAGTAAAAAAAAACGCATCTCCAATATACAGTATGGTTCATATAACTTTGTTTCATATATAAATATATTATGCAATTTACTCTTCATACCTAGAACTGCCATAGTAAATAATGATTATTTTCTTTGTCTCAGGAACGTAGATATAAAACATAACTGAATGACATTTCTTTTGCTGAAGCAGCATGTATCATCACCTCCTTACTTTTTTTCTTTAGAAATTAGTTTTCTTTCACTTTTTTTAATGCTTTGGTGCTGCTAAACTCCTTCAGCCTTTTTCAGCCTCTTCCTGTCTACATGCATTTCCTCCAGACTTAGTGGAGTCAGTGATGTCACCATGTATGTGGGCATGCTGCTCACTCATGGAAGACCAGAACATTGGGTGCATTAGCCATGTTGGTTTCAGCACAAGACATGGTAATTGCTTTTAAGCTGTTTTAGTGGTTTTACACTATGAAAGTTATTATTATTATTAATAAAGTGGGAGTCAGAGGGCTCTGCTCATTAGAGCGTTGCTTCTTTCCCCTGTTTTACTGAGCCTGGAACATTGTAGAGTATTGTGAATGGGGGAAAAGAGTTGAGGAGGAAAAGTGGTGGACAAATATTCCAAATAAGTGTGAAAAGGTGCTGATTAACTTTTCAATTGACCTTTGTTAGGACTAACATAAAGGTTTGTTAAATGAAGGTCAATTACATCTGGTGAGTTCACCAACTTAAAGCTGAACTTCCACTTTAAGCACTCCTCGCCCCCTTACATGCCCCATTTTGGCATGTGATATTTTTTTTTTGGGGGGGGGAGTGAGTATTTTGTTTTGAGAGGGACTTCCTGCTTCCATCTCTTGGCTAAGGTAATGTTTGAGATTTAATATTGTCAGTAATGATTTTTTTTTTAATTGAGAGATTTCATTAATTTAATTGCACATGTTTATTAAGGATAGCGCTGTTTTCTAAAAAGTTCTTAACTTTTAGAATTAGATTAACATGTTAAAGTTCATATGGGATTTTATTAATTAGGTTTAGACCAACTTTAATCTCCCACTGCAGATTACCTTTTGTCCATATTTTAAAAATGACGAGGGGCCTATAGTATTTGGGAAGTAATATGACTATAGTTGCAATAAACTCCTACTTGTGTCACCATTTATTTACAGTACATATAGTAGTATTTATTGAAAATAAATACTACTATAAACTAAACATACAAAAAATGTATATACTGATTCTAACCTGAGAATAGTAAAAAATATTTTTTAGCTGGATACACGGAAAATAAAATGAAGTGATATTAAAGGCAGTTTTTTTTGTGCTTAAAAATAACAAATATGTTTTGTTTACCTGCTCTGTGAAGTGGTTTTGCACAGAGCAGCCCAGATTATCCTCTTCTCAGGTCCCCTGCTGGTGCTCCTGGCCCCTCCCTCCTGCACTCTGCTGCTTGCTATGGGGACACCCATGCAAGCTAGTTTCCAAGTTGCTGCTCTGTGTGTCTATTCACATATGGAGCATGGCTCAGTCTCACTCCCATTCTCTCCTCATTGGCTCACTGGCTGTTGTTGACAGTAGTGGTAGCAAAATGGCTACTGCTGCTGTCACAGCTTATGAGGAGGGAGAGACCGAAAAAAAGAGGGACGCTCGCGCTCATTGCTGAATCAATATGGAGCTCAGGATTTTTTTTAGGGAGGGCTGGGCTGGGGGGCTGCTGCACAGAGAAGTTTTTTTTTTAATCTTCATGCATAGAATGCATGAAACTAAAAAACCTTGAGCCTTCACATTTACTTTAAGTTCTGTCGTACAAGGCAGAATTAAGTGTTATTAAGAGCACAGAAAAACCAGGAAATATATATAGGAATGATTAGACTTATGCCCTGTACACATGATCGGTTCATCCGATGAAAACAGTCTGATGGATTTTTGATCAGATATCCGATGAAGCTGACATTCATCAGTCTTGCCTACACACCATCAGTTAAAAAAACGATCGTGTCAGAACGTGGTGACGTAAAACACAAAAACGTGCTGAGAAAATTGAAGTTCAATGCTTCTGAGCATATGCGTCGACTTGATTCTGAGCATGCGTTGATTTTTAACCGATGGATTTCCCCACAGAGGATCGTTTTTTTCTATCATTTTTTAACCATCAGATCATTTTAAAACCGATGGGGCCCACACACGATCGGTTCGTCTGATGAAAATGGTCCATCAGACCGTTTTCATCAGATGAACCGATCGTGTGTAGGCGGCATAAGAGCAAGGCTAACTAGGTGGTTATTAGAGAAAGTATGAAATAATTTAGTATACTTACATGAAGTACAATTTTTTTTTTTAAACATTTAAAGTTAAGACTGAAAGTCAATTCTTGAAATGAAAATGCTACTATTAAATAGCAGGCAAATGTGTGAATGACCCTTTTGGAGTTTTAAAGTAGTTTTTGCCTTGCCCTGACCTCAAATAGCTAGATAGTATTTTATGTCAGTTTTCCATTTTAAAACACTTTAAGGCTGTTTTTTTTAATTTTATTTAAGAATGCCTCACCAACCTAGCTTCTATCTACACCAAATAATTTGTTTGTATTACTTTAAAAAGGCCAGGCATATCAGCCACACAAGGAACACAAAGAGTGGTAGACTGAAAGAGAAAGTTTGCTAATTCATTTTGCATTCAAAATGAGGCTTCATTCGCATGGGGCGTACATTACTGTACACCTGTGCAGGGCTGTGTTTACCCACACAGGGATGTACAGGTGTTCCATGCATCCCCTTGCAGGACGATTATTGATTTCTATTGGGACACAGCAGCAGTATAGACACAACCGATGTGTCCCAATATGACATCCATATAGATGTGGATTGTGCATATGGGCGTCCGCTCCATAGGGCAGGGGGGGGGCAATTGACCCCCCCTGTAAAATCGAGAAGGTGTTGAAGAGTTTTGCGGCTGCGGGCTGTCTGAGCGATCCCGGGCTGCATGTCACACAGGCAAAGTGAGCAGAGTGAAGCCACCCCCTCCAGTGTTTATGTGTACACAGGGGGAGGGAACCTGCTGTGCCTGTGCCACGGTGATGGCTGATCTGAGGTACTGAATGGGATGGGGGAGGGGTTTCCATCTGTGCTGAAGGGGGGTTTGTGCTGAATGGGGGGTCTGTGCTGAAGGGTAGGTCCATCTGTGCTGAAGGGGGTGTCTGTACTGAAGGGGGGGTCTGTGCTGAAGGGGAGGTCCATCTGTGCTGAATGGGGGTTTGTACATTCTCTAGGCTATATTTATATGGGCATGGAGTGAAGATGAATTATCTCAAGAGCTATTTCAAACTGCCAGCTGGCCGCGTTATCGGTAAAGCGCCGCTAAAAAGTGACGTGTTACCATCGTTTTAGCTGCGCTATTCCCCGCTAGCGTTTGAAGAAAGGGTTAAATGTGACTGTGTATCGCCGCTGCCAAAGTGCCCCTCCCTGAAAACATTTCAGCGGACACCCATGGTTGTGCAGGTGCATCTCCTCTCCCTGTGTGCCTTTGGGGGACATTACCTGCACCCACACATATGTCACACACACACAGCCACTGTGTCCCATCAGACAACAATGGGGCTACCTGCACAGGGATGCACAAAACATCTGTGTACCCCCCGTGTGCAGAAACAAAGCGCTGCATGAGTTGTATGCCCTGTGTGAACGAGGACTAAATATGGCTAGGAAAAAAATTACTTTCTCCTAATCAGCTAGCAGTTTTGTTCTAGGTATAGGAACCTGGACTGGGTGTCAAGCCAAGTGCTCAGCATTTGTTTCAATATACAGTATGCTTTATCACAAAATTCTCCTGAAACTGGCCAAAAAAACTCCTATAGATGGCTTCATGCTAGCCTGCCTTGTTGCTAGGATATTGCCAAGACACTCCCAGCCAATTCAAACCCCCTCGCTTGCACTTTCTCTCCCCTGTTGCATTATCTCTGAAATTAGCGATGCTGTAACAGAGGAGATAGTGTACTACAAATGTGTGTGGAGGTTTGAGAGCCTGCCCCTGTAATGGCTGGGAGTGACTTAGCAATGTCCTAGTAACTCGAAAGGATGAGATGATGCAATTTCTGGAAATGTTATACCTACTGCAAGGGCATAATTTAATTTTGGTTAAAATTATAGTTTGTTTTTATCTAACACCATAGGAAGTTTTTTGGTAAAGGGGAAACTAACCCTTTAAGGAGTTCCTTAACATAAGATTGGAGATTAGGACACCAAACAAATGGACAACGGAGAAATATCTTTCTAATGCTGAACAGTCACACTATATACATTCATGCCTACACAAAATGTGTGCACATGTAATGCACACACATCAAATGCCACCAGTTGTCTGCCTATCACTGTAGTGACATGGTGACTCCGTGAGATGCATATTTAGTGTTAGTCCATTGATAGTTGTGCCCCAGAAGTGTTTCCCTTGGTCTCCTGTGTCCCATACACAGGCCAGTTCTTGTATGATTCTGCTGAAGTTACAGGTATTGGATAACAGTGACTCATGGATTTTATATATATATACCGTATTCATCGGCGTATAACACGCACCCTAACTTTAACCACTTGCCGCCCGCCAATGACAGATTGACGGCGGCAAAGTGGTTGTCTAATCCTGACTGGACGTCATATGACGTTCTCAGGATATTGAGCCGCTGCGCACCCCCGGGGGCGCGCATCGCAGCGATCGTTGTTGCGGGGTGTCAGTCTGACACCCCGCAACACCGATCTAGGTAAAGTGTCTCTCACGGAGACTCTTTACCACGTGATCAGCCGTGTCCAATCACGGCTGATCACGATGTAAACAGGCTGAGCCGTTGATGGCGGTGGCTCCTGACAGGGGGGGTTCGCGCTGATTGCTTATCAGCGCAGCCCCCCCTCGGATCGCCACACTGGACCACCAGGGAATTAAAAAAAAAAATGGGCAAAAAAATAGTATAAATAAATAAAAAAAAGATACCAATCAGTGCCCACAAATGGGCACTGATTGGCAACATGGATCCATCAGTGCCACCCCTCAGTGTCCATCAGTGCCACCCCACAGTGCCAATCTGTGCCCAGTGCCCACCTATCAGTGCCCATCTGTGCCACCCATAAGTACCCATCAGTGCCACCCATAACTACCCATCAGTGCCACCCATATGTGCCGCCCATGAGTGCCCATATGTGCCGCCTATGAGTGTCCAGTGCCGCCTATGAGTGCCCTTTAGTGCCGCCTATGAGTGCCCATCAGTGCCGCCCATGAGTGCCCATCAGTGCTGCCCATGAGTGCCCATCAGTGCCGCCCATGAGTGCCCATCAGTGCCGCCCATGAGTGCCCATCAGTGCCGCCCATGAGTGCCCATCAGTGCCGCATACCAGCGCCGCCTATCAGTGCCACCTCATCGGTGCCCATCAGTACTACCTTATCGGTGCCCATCAGTGCCACCTCATCGGTGCCCATCAGTGCCGCCATATCAGTGCCCGTAATTGAAAGAGAAAACTTACTTATTTACAAAAAAAATTACAGAAAAAAATAAAACTTTATTTTTTTTTCAAAATTTTCAGTCTTTTTTGTTGTTGTTGCGCAAAAAAAAATTGCAGAGGTGATCAAATCCCACCAAAAGAAAGCTCTATTTGTGGGGAAAAAAGGACGCCAATTTTGTTTGGGTACAGTGTAGCATGACCGCGCAATTGTCATTCAAAGTGCGACAGTGCTGAAAGCTGAAAATTGGCTTGGGCGGGAAGGTGCGTAAGTGCCCGGTATGGAAGTGGTAAAGAGGGATGTTTCAGGAAAAACCGTTACACAGCCCCCTGCGTATAACATGCAGGCACAGTTTACCCTCCATTTTCAGGGTAAAAAAGTGAGTGTTATACGCCAATAAATACAGTATGTTGAAGCAAAAATCGAATTGTTGTTATATTGTATGTTTAAATGTGAATCTCATTTTATTTTTTCACATCACAAAAGGAACGAAGGTATAGCTGTTTGTCACATAAAGAGAAAAGAGTCATGCTGATTTTATATGCGAGTTGTACAGCAATCATTACAAGACATGCTTCTACTTACGGTTGTCTTTTCCAGGCAGTGCAGCAGGTGGTGGTGTTGACTTTCTATCAGTGATGCTGATTTTCCAATGTGTGCCTCTTCTCCAGTTGAGCCCTAAATAAACAGAGCTTAGCATTAATACATTTAATAACACCACTGCGCAAAAAAAAAGTCTCGGGATAGTTCTGTTCTGTGACTTACACAGCTAAAGGGTAAATTTGAGCTGAATATATACTTGATAATCTATCCACTTAATCCTTTGTAACTGGCTCCCTCCTCTTAATATAACTGTGACAATAACAGGCTGCAGTTTATGTGCAGAACTTCACTGGTAGATATCTATTATCTCATTGTGACACAGCAGTGACATATTACAGTCAATTTATAAAAATCAGTATAACACTGGGGTGCTAGCTGTACTCACCAATGAAATTTCAGTTTTCATGGTAACATATCGCATCTAATCGTCTGCTAATGAAAACTATATTATTATCCTTTGCTTCACTTTGTTAATGTGGTATTGTCAGCACTTAGAGCTGAATTCCGGGCAGGTTTAAAACACTGATTAATGCAGTCAGGGGCATAGTTACAGATGAGGGGCCTCATAGCAAAATTTGGATGGAGCCCTTCAGTGATCACTCTATGGCCATTGATCATAAAGTATGACTAAATAAAGGACAGGTAGCAGGTGAGATGTCCGCATAGTCAGTACATTATTAGGAGCTAGTGCTATAGATAGGGATGGGCATCAGTGCAGAGAATTCAATTTTAACATTCATTGTCCAGCTAACCACCCATTAGTTCTTCAGCCTTTTTCAGCATGGGAGATCTCAGGAACTATGTATACACTATAAGCTCCCCCACCCCTTTCACCGCCATTAAAAACAAGTGCTGAAAAAGGTGGTGTAGTAGGCAGTCCAAAAAAAATAAAAAATAAACTTGCACTAGCAATAATAATGTCCACCACAATATATTACATTGTAGCATAATTGTAAGTAAGTTAGTAGCCCTGTATACAATTACTTTATAACTCTAATAAAAAAAAGTGTTCAAATACAGAGTTTTTTTTCAGAACTACAAACTGTACTACTTGCTCCAGTACAGAAGGCCAGGTAAGGCGATTGCGACCACTGGTCACGCGCATCGTGTCCCCCATGAACCGGGGGAACGCGCCTTCTGGTGGCTCTTAAAGGAAACTCTGTATGGGTGCGGGGTTTCACACAGAGGAGCCATTCTGCCCCATAAATACACATGAGCCGGTCGGGAATCGGTTAAAATGTCCTGCACCAGATTAAAAATGTCCTGTCGCCATTTTCAATAACTTTACTAACACAGATGGCAGGTTCAATTAGTTCTTAATAACACCACTTTTACAAAGTGGTCCTTTTTGCTCCACTGACTTAAAAATTAATTACTTCTAGTTCTAAGATAACAAGAGCAGCAAGTTTGCTGCTGCTACGCTCTCCCTGCTTGTCACTGGTTGCCAAGGAATCTGTTGACTTCGCAGTTGGGAGGCTCTTAGCAACCATTGATGCTGACAATGGGCAAAGCCTGATTGGGAAACTGAGGTATTAGATCTCCATCAGCTAGTGGCAAATTCTAAAGCAGGCTCTTTATTGGCTATGAAATCTGCAAATTGCCTGCTGTCAATCCCTAATGGGGAAAAGACCTGATGGGGAACTACTTTCTCTGAATCCTCATTAGGCTCTGCCAGGCCCGGACTGGGACAAAAAATAGGCCCGGGCATTTTAGACTGAGCAGCCCGGGGGGGGGGGGGGGGGGCACGCGGCGGGGGTAATGATGGAATGCCCGCACAGAGAGAGAGACTACTCCACATTTGTGGCACAGAGAGAGAAATCACTCCACATTGCTGGAACAGAGAGAAATCGTTGGACATTTCCCATTGTTGTACTGAAGTCAGTTGATAGATCGGAGTCTGTATAACCAGTCTGCACATTGATAGATTGAAATTTCTGCTGAACTGGCAGATTTTCAATCTATTTATGATGGCCTAAGTCCACCAGTCTCTGAGTTTAATAATATCCTCAAATCTTCTGAAAGGGGTTCTCAACTTAGGTTTAGAAATTCACTTTGAACTCCACCTTATTTCCAGAACTCTCATTATGTATTAGATGTGCAAAGAATAAGGTGAGAGAACATCTAATACCTATAAAGAGTAATGAAAATAAGGTGGAGTACAAAGTGAAATATCTGGAGGGACTGGCTGAGGTTAAAACAGGCAGGGAGGAAATTAGGCATCACCTCCTTACTGTCTGTCAAATGCCTCTGAAAAGTGACATGAGAATTGATAACTTTTCAGTGGAGTATCTGTGAGTGCAAGCCTTTTGGCTCACACTGGTGCTCAACATTTTTTTGGGGGGAAGCAATCAAACTGAACAAAACATCAAATGCAGCCACTGTGCCCCATCAAATGCAGCCACTGTGCCCCATCAAATGCAGCCACTGTGCCCCATCAAATGCAGCCACGGTGCCCCATTATATGCAGCCACTGTGCCCTATTTAATGCAGCCACTGTGCCCATCAAATTCAGCCACTTTGTCCCATCAAATGCAGCTGTTGTGCCCCATCAAATGCTGCCACTGTGCCCCATCAAATGCAGCCATTGTGTCACATCAAATGCAGCCACTGTGCCCCATTAAATGCAGCCACTGTGCCCCATTAAATGCAGCCACTGTGCCCCATCAAATGCAGCCACTTTGTCCCATCAAATGCAGCCACTGTGCCCCATCAAATGCAGCCACTTTGTCCCATCAAATGCAGCCACTGTGCCCCATCAAATGCAGCCACTGTGCCCCATCAAATGCAGCCACTGTGCCCCATCAAATGCAGCCACTGTGCCCCATCAAATGCAGCCACTGTGCCCCATCAAATGCAGCCAATGTGCCCCATCAAATGCAGCCAATGTGCCCCATCAAATGCAGCCACTGTGCCCCATCAAATGTAGCCACTGTGCCCCATCAAATGCAGTCACTTTGTCCCATCAAATGCAGCCACTTTGTCCCATCAAATGCAGCCACTGTGCCCCATCAAATGCAGCCACTGTGCCCCATCAAATGCAGCCACTGTGCCCCATCAAATGCAGCCACTGTGCCCCATCAAATGCAGCCACTGTGCCCCATCAAATGCAGCCACTGTGCCCCATCAAATGCAGCCACTGTGCCCCATCAAATGCAGCCACTGTTCCCCCATCAAATGCAGCCACTGTGCCCCATCAAATGCAGCCACTTTGTCCCATCAAATGCAGCCACTTTGTCCCATCAAATGCAGCCACTTTGTCCCATCAAATGCAGCCACTTTGTCCCATCAAATGCAGCCACTGTGCCCCATCAAATGCAGTCACTTTGTCCCATCAAATGCAGCCACTTTGTCCCATCAAATGCAGCCACTGTGCCCCATCAAATGCAGCCACTGTGCCCCATCAAATGCAGCCACTGTGCCCCATCAAATGCAGCCACTGTGCCCCATCAAATGCAGCCACTTTGTCCCATCAAATGCAGCCACTTTGTCCCATCAAATGCAGCCACTTTGACACACCCTCCACCCACTCGCTGTCTGACCGACACTTACCCCATCTTAGTGGCCGGTCAGGCATGAATCTATCCATTTTACATATGGGGGTGGCATAATGGAGGGGGCAGTGCCTGTGTGCCCTTAATGGACAGGCCGCCACTGTGGCGGTTTTCCATAGCCCCAGTCCCTCAGACTTCAAATTAGAAATTGTGTGTTTTTGCTGCATTTTTTGGAATTGCACCACAGATGCGGCATGCAGGACTTTTTGTGCACTTTCAGGACATGCAGCAAAAATGTACAACCTAATAGAAGTCTATGGGACTGGAGGGTAACATGCCAGAACACCAGCACTGCAGCTAAACTGCAGCTTGCCAGTGTGAACCCACATCATAACATCTAGGAGGGCAAGAAACTGTCACAGGCTGCTGTAATATAACACTTAATATGCAGAGGGGGACGTGGCCAGTGGACAATCCACAACTTGTGGCAGGTGACGTGGCCAGGTGATTTGGCAAGTGGATAATCCACTTGTGGCAGGTGACGTGACAAGTAGACAATCCACAACTTGTGGCAGGTGTCGTGGTCAGGTGACGTGGCAAGTGGACAATCCACAACTTGTGGCAGGTGATGTGGCCAGGTGACGTGACCAGTGGACAATCCACAACTTGTGGCAGGTGACGTGGCCAGGTGACATGGCAGATGACGTGGCAAGTGGACAATACACAACTTGTGGCAGGTGACGTGGCCAGTTGACGTGGCAGGTGATGTGGCCAGTGGAGATTCCACAACTTGTGGCAGGTGACTTGGCCAGGTGACGTGGCCAGGTGACGTGGCCAGGTGACGTGGCCAGTGGACAACCCACAACTTGTGGCAGGTGGCGTGGCCAGGTGACATGGCAGATGACATGGCAAGTGGACAATACACAACTTGAAGCAGGTGACGTGGCAAGTGGAAAATCCACAACTTGTGGTAGGTGACGTGGCCAGGTGATGTGGCAGGTGACGTGGCCAGGTCACGTGGCCAGTGGACAATCCACAACTTGTGGCAATTGACGTGGCAGGTGACGTGGCAGGTGATGTGGCCAGGTGACGTGGCAGGTGATGTGGCCAGGTGACATGGCAGGTGACGTGGCCAGGTGACATGGCAAGTGGATAATCCACAACTTGTGGCAGGTAACATGGCCAGGTGACATGGCAGGTGACGTGGCGAGGTGACGTGGCCAGTGGACAATCCACAACTTGTGGCAGGTGATGTGGCCAGGTGATTTGGCCAGTGCATAATCCACTTGTGGCAGGTGACGTGGCAAGTGGACAATCCACAACTTGTGGCAGGTGACATGGCCAGTTGACGTGGCAGGTGACGTGGCCAGTGGACAATCCACAACTTGTGGCAGGTGATGTGGCCAGGTGACGTGGCAGGTGATGTGGCCAGGTGACGTGGCAGGTGACGTGGCCAGGTGACATGGCAAGTGGACAATCCACAACTTGTGGCAGGTGATGTGGCCAGGTGACATGGCAGATGACGTGGCAAGTGGACAATACACAACTTGAGGCAGGTGACGTGGCAAGTGGACAATCCACAACTTGTGGCAGGTGACGTGGCCAGTTGACGTGGCAGGTGACGTGGCCAGGTGACATGGCAAGTGGACATTCCACAACTTGTGGCAGGTGACTTGGCCAGGTGACATGGCAGTGGACAACCCACAACTTGTGGCAGGTGGCGTGGCCAGGTGACATGGCAGATGACATGGCAAGTGGACAATACACAACTTGAAGCAGGTGACGTGGCAAGTGGAAAATCCACAACTTGTGGTAGGTGACTTGGCCAGGTGATGTGGCAGGTGACTTGGCCAGGTCACGTGGCCAGTGGACAATCCACAACTTGTGGCAATTGACGTGGCAGGTGACGTGGCCAGGTGGCGTGGCAGGTGATGTGGCCAGGTGACATGGCAGGTGACGTGGCCAGGTGACATGGCAAGTGGACAATCCACAACTTGTGGCAGGTAACGTGGCCAGGTGACATGGCAGGTGACGTGGCCAGTGGACAATCCACAACTTGTGGCAGGTGACGTGGCCAGGTGATTTGGCAAGTGCATAATCCACTTGTGGCAGGTGACGTGGCAAGTGGACAATCCACAACTTGTGGCAGGTGTCGTGGTCAGGTGACGTGGCAAGTGGACAATCCACAACTTGTGGCAGGTGACGTGGCCAGTTGACGTGGCAGGTGACGTGGCCAGTGGACAATCCACAACTTGTGGCAGGTGATGTGGCCAGGTGACGTGGCAGGTGATGTGGCCAGGTGACGTGGCAGGTGACGTGGCCAGGTGACATGGCAAGTGGACAATCCACAACTTGTGGCAGGTGACGTGGCCAGGTGACGTGGCCAGTGGACAATCCACAACTTGTGGCAGGTGGCGCACTCGGCCAGCTCAGTGGCCTTTTTGCAGGACATTAGAGCAGCCCAGGGGGCAAATGCATTCTTGCAACCCAGCCCCGTCCGCCCCAAGGGCCTTGGTACACCTTTGGGTAGAAGTGACATGCGGGCCACCGAGGGCCGTTCGCGGGCCCACTGGGCATATGCCCGGTATGCCCTATGGCCAGTCCGGGCCTGGGCTCTGCCCACCTATTTACTAAACTCCTCATCTGCTGTGCTGTCTGTATGTCTACAAGAGGTATATGAATCTGTTGCCCACACCAATATTTGTTGTAGGAAGGCTATGCAAAATTCTAGACACTTTATGAATTCCCCAAATTGTATCTTGAAGGTTTTTTCCTTCATAAAAATGCTGCTTGCAAGATTTTACTGTTTGGAGTTTGGCAGTGTGAAAACTAAATGCACAAACAATAATATTGGATGTACAGTATTTACTATTGACAAGTGCATATACCTGCTAAGTTTAAATTGTATTTAGTCTTCAAAGCATCATTTTTGTGCAGGGATATTACTTTCTAAATTGTAGATACTACATCCTTTTAACCATTAATGATTTGCAAAACAAATTTGCCTTTCACTCAGCCTGTCTGACCATTTTGTACAGTGAACTTCAAAATGCCCTAGTATTCCCTGGCATTATTTTGAAGCCTGGTGATTGGAAAGTGGCTAAAAGCATGTCCTGTAGGGAAGATTGCTACAAGCAAAAGTCCAAAGTTATATGTGCTCATTTATAACAAAGAAGTCAGGGAATGGATTCATGCAACTACCTTTAAGGCACCACTAAATATAAGCCAAAACTGGATCTTCTAAAATTGCTAGTGATTGCTTCTCTTATATAATAATATATGTACATTTATTAACTTTTCAAAATGTAAAACATAAATGTCACTCGCACAAATTTGTATGTTACGCGTATATCTTAAGAGACAACGCATTTAACTTAACATATTGGCTGTGTTTGGCAGCTGTACATATTCTTATTTTCAAAATTCTGCCATTAAACTTAAATTCTGCATCAAAATGTAAACATCCAAGTTAAAGTGATATTAAAAGGTTATTTTTTTTTTAAACAACAAACGTACTATACTTACCTGCTCTGTGCAATGCTTTTGCACAAAGCAGCTCCGATCCTCCTTTTCTTGGGTCCCCCTGCCAATTCCCCTGATCCCTCCTCCCCTTGAGTACCCCCCCAGCAAGCCGCTTACACATGATGTGGTTCGGTCACACTCCCTGCTCCCACATCAGTGGATTTGATTGTGAGAGCAGTGAAAGCTATTGGCTCCAGCTGCTGTCCGAGTCCAGTGAAGAGGAAGAGAGAGAGAGAGAGAGAGAGAGAGAGAGAGAGAGAGAGAGAGAGAGAGAGCAGCGATGGTGCTCTCTTGCACAGCGATTGACCAAGTTTATCTCAGGAAAGCATTGAGTAGTGTTGGCCAAACAGTTTGACCTGCCGAATGCCCCACAATGCAATGCGTGCCACACAGTGCATTCTAGTCCTAAGTGGCTGAAGCAATGAAGGCAATGTCAGAGCCATGACTGGAGAAAGTCATGATGACTTAGCCCAATCATGGCTCTCTGCTCATTTGCAGTGTGATATTGCAGTGTGATATTGGAGTGGAGATAGATAGAAAAGGGCTCTGTTTATTGCTACTACTAATTTAGTGTGCTGTTATTCTATTGTGGGTGAAAAGTGTCAGTGTAGTGTGAATATAATGATAGTGCAACATCAGTGTAGTGCATCTATGCAGTTTTCTGTAGTGTCATTGTAGTGTGGCAGGCAGGGGTCAAGTCCTGGGGAAAAAAGTGTGGGATCTCCCACCCAAGATCCACTCCCCCACCAAAAAAAAAAAAGATATGCTCATATGCATAATTGCTAAACCGCATGTTTTTTTTTCTTTGATCCACTGTACCTTAGTAATCCTTTATGTCACTGCCCACTTCCTGTACATGGACCCATCAGGCACTGTGCGGGCACCCCGCCACCTCCTCGATGCCGCAGTGTCTCCTGGGAGCCCCCGTCACCACTCCCAGGAGACACCGCGGAGGCCTGCCGCGAGCCATCGCAGGATCCAGAAACAACCTTAAGCAAGTTCTTTCCAAATCCTGCGACAACCTGCGGCAGACCTCCGCAACGTCCCCTGGGAACAACGACAAAAGCTCCCAGGAGACACCGCGGCACCGAGGAAGCGACGGAACACCCGCACAGCACCCAATGAATCCACACACAGGAAGCGCCAGCAACACAAAGGATTACTAAGGTTCACCTGCCCCTGGCAGTGACTCGAGCTGGGCATCGCGGCTTAGTGAAGGATTGGCTCGGGCGGCTCGGCTGCTCTAGTCCTGCAAAGGGAACTGTGTTCCTGCTGTGAAAAAAGTGCAGGGACTCCATTCCCACGCGTTCCCGCAGGACTTGAGCCCTGGTGGCAGGGCAGTTTTACTGCAGTATATTGTAGCGAGTCAGTGCAGTTTTACAGCAGTATATTGTAGTGAGTCAGTGCAGTTTTACTGCATTATATTGTAGTGCAAACTATGCAGGTTTACTGCAGTATAATGTAGTGCATCAGTGCAGTTTTACTACATTATATTGTAGTGCATCAGTGCAGTTTTACTGCAGTATATTATAGTGAGTCGGTGCAGTTTTACTGCATTATATTGTAGTGCATCAGTGCAGTTTTACTGCAGTATATTGTAGTGAGTCAGTGCAGTTTTACTACATTATATTGTAGTGCATCCGTGCAGTTTTACTGCATTATATTGTAGTGCATCTGTACAGTTTTACTGCAGTATATTATAGTGAGTCAGTGCAGTTTTACTGCATTATATTGTAGTGCAGGGGTAGGCAACCTTGACATTTTAGCTGTGGTTATACTACAAATCCCATTATGCCTCTGCCTCTAGGAGATATGCCTGTGATTGTCCGGGTCTTGCAATGTCTCATGGGACTTGTAGTTTCAAAACAGCTGGAGGGCCGAGGTTGCCTACCCCTGTTTTAGTGCATTAGTGCAGTTTTACTGCACTATATTGTAGTGTGTCAGTGGAGTGTGTCTGTGTAGTGCAGTGTTTTATACCACATTACATAACATTTAGTGCTGTATACCCCCCCTTTTTTGTGGTTTATGCACAATTTTTATTTATTTTTTGTCCCGTGTCTGCTCCCTTTTTTGAAATTGTGACCTTTTTCTGACTGCGGCAAAATTTCCCCCCCTTTTAATTTTTTTTATAGTTTTGACATTTCTGTCAGCGGCAGTCCTCAAGATAAAGTGCACCAAATACCACTTTCCATTAATTAAAGTGCATCCAGTTAAAAATGTCCCAGTCTCTATTACATAGCAGCGATCCTATTCTATCACTTTGTGAAGCTGTTATCGCTTGGCCCAGCAGTGCACCGCAAGCTGTTGAGTATAGCAGGCAATTTTCTCTGCCCCAGTTGCTGCAGCAAAAAAAATAAAAAAATACAGTCAATGCAACCCACATGCCCAGTGTCTAAATTCCAACTTGTCCATGCTGCTGGCTTTACAATTCCTGCATTTCCATCTGTTGGATTCTGCCCCTTCTGTGAATTTGCAGAATATTCTATACCACAATGACTCGTTCCAAGGTCCCTTTTCTTTGCACGTAAGGCCATTCCAGCTCTGTACATTCACATGGAAGGCAATGTTTTGGCATTGTTGGGCAAGGCAGTCAACAGCAAGGTCCATGTTACAGTGCTGACACGTAGTCCAGCAATCATGGTCAGAAACGCTATATTTTGTTCACAGCACACTGGGTAACTCTGCTTGCAACTAGGAAGGATGCAGCACAAGGCTCAGTGCTGGAGCTTATTTTGCTGCTACATCTCCATACAGCTGGTGGTGAGGATGCAAGATTTATCAGTTCCACCCTCTCCTCCTCCTCCACCCTCTCCTCTGCTGAATTTGTCCTATGAACCACCAGTACCCCCTAAACGTTCAAAGGGCTATTCAACGAGTCAGGCTAAAAGATGCCATGAAGTGCTTCAGTTGGTCTGTCTAGGGGACAAGGGCCACACTGAAGCAGCGATTCTTTCAGCTCTGCAGGGGCAGGCCCAGAGGTGGTTCATGGATGCTAGCTTGAGCCAGGAATGGTGGTGTGCAATAATGGCACTAACCTGCTGTCTGCTGCCCTTCGACAGGGAAAGTTGACACTTGTGCCGTGCCTGACACATGTCCTCAATTTGGTGGTACAGTGTTTCTTATACAGGTACACAGGGTTGCAAGATCTTCTGTAGCCATTGCAGGCAGTCATACACAGCCAGTGTTCGGTTGTCTAAAATTCAGCGGGTATTCCATATGCCTTTAACCCCCCTGGCAGTATTCCCGAGTCTGACTCTGGGTGAGATTTTTTGGCTACGATCGGTAACCCTGATTCAGACTCGGGCTCGCCTCGCTGAATCCACAGGCTTGGTTTACTTACCTTGTCCCTGGATCTAGCGATGCCACCGCGCTGTGTGAGCGAGCGGGACCTCGCTCGATTCACACAGTGCCTCTGTGTGCCGCCGATCTCCGTTCCCTGCGACGTTACGACGCACGGAAGTGGAGAACGGCGCCAAATTCAAAAAGGTAAACAAACACAATACATACAGTATACTGTAATCTTATAGATTACAGTACTGTTTGTAAAAAATACACACCCCCCTTGTCCCTAGTGGTCTGCCCAGTGCCCTACATGTACTTTTATATAATAAAAACTGTTCTTTCTGCCTGCAAACTGTAGATTGTCCCTTTATGTCAAAAATGGTTTTAGAGCAGCTAGAAAACAGCGATAATAAATTATAATCACTTGCAGAATTGTGCGATAGCGATTTGTGGGGAAATTTGTCATAAAAAAATAAAAGTAATGACAGCGAAAATTCTGCAACTGAGCAAATTTCAGTGATTTTGAGTTGATTACATTATTGAATAATTTTTATTATAATTATATTATTATTTGTTATAATTATTTATAATTATTTATTATATTTTATAATTTTGTTTTTAAAAAAAAATCATACCCGGGATGCCTACTAGACTCCTGTTTGGTCAGGAGTTATTCCTAAGAATTACAGGCCTACAGTATAAAACGCCAAATTTCCTTGCAAATAATGGTACCGCTTTCAGCACCTTTTTCTGAAATAATCATACCGCCAGGGAGGTTAAACCACTTAGTTTGTGACATGCCCACCAGGTGGAATTTAACTTTGGTAATGCTGCAGTGGCTGCACATGCCAAAATAGGAAACAGTTACACCTCACGTGGGCTCCATTTATCAATTTCCAATTATCAAAATGAATCATTCCTGGATTAGTAGCAGCTCTCAAGCTCCTAATGCTGATGTGGCTGATTAAGTGTTTTGGGGATGTGGACTCTCTGTAAGACTGTCTAGGCTGCCTAGCTTTGTGAGTGTTGATTTTTGACATAGGTTTCATGGGCACAATTAACACACAAGGACCAATTTTTCCGAACCTGTTTGACAAGAGCATAGCATTTACATTTTTACAGCAAGGCCAATTTTTGCTTTCATGAAGAGTACCTCTATAGGGTTATGGTGTGAAGGCACCACCAACAGCCAAAGCCCAATTTTTCCTGCCACTGTTTGACCAGGGAATATGATTTATATTTTTTACAGTAAGGCCAATTCTTGCTTTGATCAACAGTACCTCTATAAGGTTAAGGTGTGAAGGAACCATCAACACCCAAAGCCCAATTTTTTTCACACCTGTTACTTCTATCCAAAGTCTGCGACACAGACATCAGAATTTACCCAAAAAATCTCCAATCTTGTTCTCAGTGCACTATTTTTTGGCCTCATCATACAGACTGGCTCCCCAAACCATTGTTTACAAAATAAAGAAAGCTTGCAGGGAATTTTTTTTTAAATAAATATCATTTTTTCTGCAGCAGGTTCTATACACAGATGCACCACTTTACAAGCAGACTAATGGAACCCCCCTCCCCCAGGAACTATTTAAAACATTTTATTGTTTCACTTTAGAAAGCATCATTAAATCACTACTCATTTAAAAATAATATTAAAACTTTTTTTTTTTTTTTGCATTGCTACATGTCCCCCAGGGCTGTACTCAGACCCCCATACTCGTATGCCCAATAACTTGAATATAAGCCTTGAAAATGGGCACTTTAGATTTTTCCAGTTTGGGTTCCATAGACCTTAATGGGGTTTGTTGTTCAGCCTTTTCACACTTTTTCAATGTTTGAAAGTTCTGGCGCAAACCCAAACAGGGGGTGTTCAGCCCATCGCTAGTATTGAGGGGCTCCATCCCCATGCATTTAATTACAGCATCATGTGACTAATTCACCTGAGGAAGTCACGTGATTCCGTGGCAAAACCCATTTAGGCAGAGCTTTTGAATGTTGTCATCACATCGGTTGGAACCTGGAAGTGTGATATTTACTATTGACAGAATATTGCCAATTGTATTGTGGAGCTGATAACAAGTAGTGCAGTTATGCACATGTAAATGTGACTGCATTATATGTAAATTGGGCATTAATAAATTGTCTTTTGGAGGATTAAAGCTCTTTGTATTACTTTTATTTTTCTGACTATGACTTGGTGGGATGGAGGAGTGAAAAAAACTTGCTGTGGGACAGAACATTATATTTGGACCAAGGTTACCTTTGATAGCGAGACTAATGAACCTGGAAGTAGCATGTATTACAACACTTTTGGGTTCACAGCTGTCATTTTCTGGCTTCTATAGCCAGGGAAGCAGTTAATAAAGCATGTACTGTACTTGATTAGGTACAGTGAATGACAGGGGCGAGATTGAGGGTCCAAAAAAAAAGACAATTAAACACACCCCGTCACCCCTGTACACACCCCCAAAGCAACCAGCAGTGTAGGACAGGAACATGTATGTAAACATAAATTGCACTACACATGTGAGATATTGCACCAAACATAACAGTGAAAGAGCAATACTTCTAGGGCTATAAATCATGGTTAAATCTAAAATGAAAACCTGTAAAGTTTTTAAAAAAAAATGTGTTCAAAAAAGTTTGATGCCAAAGTTTTTGGGCATCTGCAATTTTAAGGCTTGGCAAGTTTGGTATCTGTTTACTCATTGCAACCCCGTCTTTTATATTTTACAAAAAAATTGAAAAAAAAATGTTTTATTTAACTGTATTTTTTCCCTAAAATATATATTCAATAAATACCTACACAAATATCATGCAACATAATAAATTTCATTTGACACAATTTAATTCCCCAGGGCCTCTGCTTTGAGGAAATAAATACCTGTTTGGGGGTTTAAAGTAATTTCTCAAATAAAATGCAGACATTTGTGTGAAAAAAAATTGCCCCGACAAAGAGAGATTCTAATACACAGAGGTTCACACTGCTCACAGGTGAGCTGGCTCCAATGGCATGATCTCTTCCATGCAGGGTGCAACTGTGACAATTAGAGGAAAATAAATCATGAAAGACATCAAGAGCACGACATGTACAAGCAGGGGAGGAATGGCTAACGTGTTTCACACATAAACTGTGTTTTATCAAAGCCCAATTTGTGTCTGTATAAATGACCAGTTCACAGAGACAAGAATTGGGCTTTGATAAAACACAGTTTATGTGTGAAACACATTAGCTGTTTCTCCCCTGCTTGTACATGTCGTGCTCTTGATGTCGTTCATGATTTATGTGAATAAAGGCGTTTTGGATCTCAACTTTTGTGTTCAGCCATCCTGATTTCTTTTCCTCTAAAGAGAGATTCTAGATTAGAGTATATTGCATTCAATCAAAAAAGTGCGCTACTACTGTGCAACATGTATGTTATCTCACACCTGTTTACCCCCCATGGACCAGAGCAATTTTTACATTTCTGCTATTGAACTGTTTATTCGGCAATAACTTTGTCATTACTGAAGAAAACAAGGTAATACATGTATTGTTTTTGTTTAAGGACAAACAAGGCTTTCTTTATGTAATATTGTCTTGCAACAATTTTTTTTCTTTCTGCAATCCTTAGAGAATAAAACACAACAAAACTAAACAAAATGCACTTCTTTTTTAGAGAGAGAGAGAGAGAGTTTTGTTTAAAAATTGTGTTACTGCACATAAAATGCACACATTTTATTCTGTAATTTGTTCTGTTACAATGACACTAAAATGATGATTCTAAGAGCCGGTTCACACTGGGGCTACTCGTCAGGTGACTCAGCCGCCTGACAAGTCGCGTCCCATTCTATTCAATAGAACCGTTCTAATAGGAGCGACGCAAGTCGCTCCTACTTAGAAAAAGGTTCTTGTACGACTTCGGGGGCGACTCGGGGCGACTTGCATTGACTTCTATACAGAAGTCATTTTGCAAGTCGCCTCTGAAGTCGTCTTCAGGATGCCTTGCCGAGTCGCCCACAAAGTCGTGCCGCCCCAATGTGAACCGACTCTAATACAATGCATTGCAAAGTTATTTAAAAACATTTTTTTTTTTACTATTTTAAGGGCTCGTTCACACTTGATGCAGTCCAATGCATTTTTTTTATAGCATTGCAAAGCATTGCAAAGTTATTTAATTTTTTTTTTTACTATTTAAGGGCTCATTCACACTTGATGCAGTCCAGTGCATTTTTTTGTCCATCAATGGGGAAGCATTGAGTGATGATTTGGCAGCCAACTAGTTACCAGCTCTTCAAAACTATGAGGCTTTGGATTTTTATTGATTTCTTTATAGAGAAGTGTCCTCTTTTGTTCCTAAAACGCCTTTACCAGGTTAATTTATTTACAGTGGGACTTGGGTGCAAACTTTAGTGTAGACCTTATATGCTTTTGTTTTTCACATATTGTGAAAGACCATATCATTGCCCTGGGGACCTCTGTGCCCTTTAATAAAAACAAAAAACAAAAAAAAACATATAGAAATAAAATTACAAATATTTTTTTATAAAAAGAAAAAAGGGGGATTGCCATCCGGAGCCCATATATATATATATATATATATATATATATATGTATATATATATATATATAAAAATATAATTTTTTTTATATATTTTTTTCTAAAAAGGGGAGGTTGCCATCCGGGGCCCTGGGGACCTCCGGGCCCCTTACAAAAAAAGGGGGTTGCCATCTGGGCCCCTAGGGACCTCTGGGCCCTTTAATAATAAAAAAAAAATATATATATATATATATATATATATATATATATAAAATGTTTTATAAAAAAAGGGGGGGGGGTTCCCATCTGGGGGCCCTGGGAACCTCCGGGCCCCTTACAAGAAAAAGGGGGTTGCCATCCGGGCCCCTTACAGGTGTACTGCCTGTACCCCTCTGATGGCGGCCCTGCAGAAGAATAACAGGTTAAATACTCATACACTGTAGGTCAAACCAAATGAATGTATTAGAGGTCCCTGACATAAAATAGATGTTTTCTTGAACTATATGTGAACCCTTACTTTGTAGAACAAGCCATTTAGTTGAACCACTTAAGCCCTGAGCCTCTTTCTGAGATTTGGTTTTTACAAGTTAAAAACATTTTTTTTTTATAGAAAATTACTAATAAAATGGCGGCCGTTGCAATACTTTTTGTCATATCGTATTTATGTACTTTTTTGGGGTAAAAAATCACTTTTTTTAATAAAAAAAATAAGACCACAGTAAAGTGAGCCCAATTTTTTATATTGTGAAAGATAATGTTGCGCTGAGTAAATTGAAACCCAACATGTCGAGGAATGCCGACAAACCTTTACCCTTAAAAATTTCCATGGGCGACATTTAAAAAATTCTACAGGTTGCATGTTTTGAGTTACAGAGGAGGTCTAGGGCTAGAATTATTGCTCTTGCAGCGATACCTCACATGTGTGGTTTGAGCACCGTTTTCATACGTGGGCGCTGCTCACGTATGCGTTCGCTTCTGCGTGTGAGCTCGTCGGGACGGAGCGCTTTAAAAACATTTTTTTCCTCTTATTTATTTTACTTTATTATATTTATTTTGTTTTTTTTAAATTGGGTCACTTTTATTCCTATTACAAGGAATGTAAACATCCCTTGTAAAAAAAATGACATATCCTCTTAAATATGAGATCTGGGGTCAAAAAGACCTTAGATCTGATATTTGGACTAAAATGCAATAAAAAAATAAAAAAAATATGTCATTCAAAAAAAATAAAATAAAAAAATGTCCCTTTAAAGGGCATTGGGCGTAAGTGATGTTTTGACTTTGCTTCCGCCCTGCAGTGATATGGAGACGGGTGGGGGCCATCTTCCCCTCACTCATCTCCATACACAGCAAGGGAGCAGACCCGATCACCTCCGCTGCTGCCGATGGCTCTGGTAAGCAGCGGAGGGCACCGGAGAGCAGCTGGAGGGGGGGCCCCCTCCCACCGCCGATAAAATTGATATTGCGGCGCATCCACTGCAGAGACCACTTTTATCACGTAGAAGATCACCAGCTGAAGAAGAGGATACTGGGTTATGGTAGCTAAATGCTAAAACAAAAAATAATCGAATTAATAGTTAGAAAAATTTCTTGTAACCATGTCTCTCTTTTTCTCAGTTTCCTTTTTTCTTTTGCATTCAACCTAGTTTCCCCTGTCATTAATAACTCTTAATCAAGGTAATTTTTAATGCATAACTACTTGGCAAAAATAATAACACTGACATTTCATATGAACTTTTTAGCATTCTTCTGTATTGGTGACCATTTTACTCTAAAACCCTGACAGATATATGTTGGATTTAAGTTAAAGAACAGAGTGACGGCTCTGCTAAGAAAGCTACTGAATTCTAATGGGAAGGTTAGTGTAATTGCTGGAACTGTGCACTTTATGGACAGCGGAAACAAAAAAATCAGAATGCTGCCATTCTCCAAATCTCTAGTACTGACAGTATGGAAGACCTACAGACTGCTTCTGTTCAATGCTCTACCTGTAATGCAACCACAACTGCACTGATTATACCTTTTCAGCACAGCCTGGCCTAAAAACGAAGGGCCAGATCCTCAAAAGGGATACACCGGCGTAACTGCTGTTACGCCGTCGTATCCCTGTTTCTAACTATGGAACTGATCCACAGAATCAGTTTTCCATAGTTAGGCAGAAGATCCGGCATGTGTAAGGGACTTACACTGCCGGATCTTAGGATGCAGTACCGCATCCGCCGCTGGGGGCATTTCGTGTCAAAATGCCGCCTCGGGTATGCAAATTAGCACTTACGGAGATCCACGAAGCTTTTCAGCTTCGTTTTTTCTCCGTAAGTTTTAGTTTGCAAACGCAAAATTAGGGCTGCTTTTACAAAGTGTAAACTGTTTACACCATGTAAAAGCAGACCCTTCTGTCCAGCGACGCAATTTTTTTTTGTTTTGAATTTTTTTTTTTCGCTGTATCTTTTTTTTTTCCCGACGCAACTTTATTGACCCGTCGCGATCCACAAAGCTTGGCGTAACGTAATTTCGCACTATGCACGTCGGGAAAATGACGTCACGAGCATGCGCAGTACGGCCGGCACGGGAGCGCGCCTAATTTAAATGGGAATCGCCCCCATGAAAAGAGGAACGCCTTGCGCCGGCGGAATTTAAGTTACACAGCCAAAAATTTCTAGGTAAGTGCTTTGTGGATCGGGCACTTAGGTAGAAATTTTAAGGCAGTGTAACTTAAATGGGAAAATTTAGGTTACGCCGGATCTTTGTGGATTACCCCCTAAATACTTGCAGTTCTTATTAAGGCATTTACCAAAATGTCTTAAGAGCAATTATATGGTCTTTCACAATATGTAGAAAACAAAAGCATACAAGGGCTACACTAAAGTTTGTACCCAAGCCCCACTGTAAATAAATTACCTGATAAAGGCTTTTTAGGAACAAAAGTGGACACTTCTCTATAAAGAAATCAATAAGAATCCAAAGCCCATAGTTCTGAAGAGCTGATAACTAGTTGGCTGCCATATCATCACTCAATGCTTCCCTATTATAAAATCAAACATGGACAATAGAGACTCGCTTTCACTTATCAAACAACAGTATGGTGCAAACATTTAGATTGGTTTATATAAAGCAAACCTGTAGTGATGACACTATTTCTGCCACTTTTATGCAATGGCAGGCACCTCCTGATTTCTGCAGATGGCTTCAACTTTCTTCTGAAATGTCCTATGAGTCTGAAATCTGAGGCACTCTATGAAAGTAACACTAAACAATATCCTTATTCTCCTAAAAAAATCGCTGCACGTCTGCTTATATACACATCACCCACTTTAATATCCCTATAGCCTATTTTTTCATGAAATTGTTTCTTATTGTGTTTTTCTGCTTTCATGTAAGGTCCTCCATAAGCTCCTATACTTCTCAATTTCCCCCTTGCTTTTATGTTTTTGAAATGTGCAGTGCATAGTAGCTGCAGCCTTGTTGTACACATAACACAGTCCATAATTTACAGTCCATAGACTAGGTACTATCTTGGGAGCTTGCAAGAGGCATTGACTACATTACCACATGCTGTGGAACCATGAAGAATGAACATAGCCACCCTCTAAGACAGGGGTGCCCAACCAGTGGCCCGCGGAGCCCTCTGATGTGGCCCGTGACCTCCTGCTCTGGGATGGAATAAAATAGAATAGAATACTGTTATTAAAGGTAAGTTTATTACTAAAATTACAGTGTATATATGGGCATATCTGTTCTGCAGTAGTTACTGGGCTGCTTTTAAACTGATCCACAGGTACAGAGAAGTGCACCTGTGGGTTACCTGTACTGAGCCATAGACTGTTATTACCTGCGAGTTTGGTGTGCTGAGAGTAGAGTGGGCTCTATAGAGCCGAGTAGGCTGCCATCCACCCGCTCTATTCATTGTGGCCCGCGACCGGTTACCAAGTCGCTTAAGTGGCCCTTGCTCTTCAAAAGGTTGGGCACCCCTGCTCTAAGAGTACGTTGGATGACAGCAGTTTTTCCACCGTGCATATTGGAGGAATGCTGGGCTAAAGGGCTGTTGGAAACTTATATTTCTATTGTGTTCACCAATGCGGTCCCTGAGTTGGTGTTTAGTTTTCCCAATGTAAAATTTACCACAAGGGCACTCTATCATGTACATCACCCTTGTAGAGCAATTTATTAATCCACCAATGTTTAAGGTTCTCCTATCAAGTATCACAGTTGAGCAGACGCACATCCTAGCATTGCAACAGGTGTGGTTGGCAATTAGCTTTGCTAATCTGGGCATGGTTTTTCCTGTGTGAGTGTTTAGCTGTACAGCCAGCCTGCTTTTGCTTCCTCTCCTATATTCTTTATGAATCTTTTGGCTTGCTTTTTACCTAACTACATGATCTTGACTAATTTTATAGCAATACCTAACTAATCCCCGATTACAGTTTGAGAGCTAAAAGCCATTGCCAACTATTAATTTATTGACCTGTAAATAATCAAAACAAGGGACCTACAGTCATACGGGGGATAATTGTCTAATTAGTAACTAGATGAAAATAACCCTAAATTGCAGATACCTGTTAAGGTGGATGTGCTTTATATTGACTCATAAGCCAATACTATTTATGTGGCTGATATGATATTAGTCTAGATTCTAGGTTGTAGAAAACATTTTTTTTTCTGTGCGTAGGGTGAAGGAAGAGCATGTATATATATATATATATATATATATATATATATATATATATATATATATATATATATATATATATATATATATATATATATATATATATATATATACTTTTGTAATTTTGATAACTATTTGACAGCAAAAAAAAATAATTCTGTGTGTTATTACATGAGTCTTCCTAGAGATGAGCATTTTTTTGGCAACTGCAGCGTCTCTGATGCAGCCAGTTTCTTCATATGATATATGATATTTTAGTTACATAGACCACACCAACCACGGTGAGCTGGCAAGCTCTGATATAATTACTCCATGGTGTGTTGTTTTATTAATTTTGTACAAGCAAAACGCTTCCTTTACCTCACCTAAATGAGACCAATTTCTTATTATTTGTGTTCCACATTCTCTCTCTCTCTCTTCCTCTCCTAGACAATACAGCTCACAGTGGGATAATTTTAGCGGCAGAGGCAGCCATGTCAATCTAGAAAAACAGTGGTAGACTATTTGCAGACAGTTGCTGACTGATATGCTATAGCAGTGATGGCAAACCTTTTTAAAGCCAGAGTGCCCAAATGTCTGCCGATGGCGAAACCCGTAACTGGCACTGCAGGGGCAGTATCCTTGCAGCCACTCTGTGCCCTGCCTCACAGCGTGCCGCTCCAGTCTCTCTCCCATGCAGAAATGACTCCTCTCTCTCTGGGTGTTGAAGCGGGGCTGGACATTAAAATGGACCCATAGCCTTCCGGGACTACATGTTCAATTGTGCACTTTTCCTGGCTCCTCATTGGTCCCTGGCTGCAGCCTCTGGGAAGGCAGGAGGAATCAGAGCGGGTAGCAACCCCTGAAAGCTCTGCTCTGTCCCTGTCCAGGGCTGCTTGATAGAAAAAGGGGGCGAGTGGAGGAAATACACTGACAGCATGCACTCGCTTCTCCCCTTGTCACAACGCCACTGCACTTCTCACTCCTGTGGCTTCACTGTGTGGGGGAGGGAGGTTTAGAGAGTGCAGGCAGTAGCAGTGGTAGCGGCTTCCCAGTATAGCTGGCGTGCCCACAGAGAGGGCTTTTCATGCCAACTATGGCACACGTGCCATTGGTTTGCCATCACTGAGCTATAGGGTCTGAATTCAGGAGCAGTGCTGCATTGTTGTCACACCATTACAAGTAGCTGCATTAGGTAGACTTCACTGGCAGGTTTAACAGGTATTTGTGGGACTTTGCACAGAGACTAAGGGAAAAGTGTAAGTGCCAGTGCACTTATAATTAAAGTGTTACTTAACCCAGGACCCTGGGTCCTATATCTGGTCTCCCACAGTACACAGAACATGGAAATGCAATTATTTTTGTAATTATTAACTGCTAAATACCTTTTCTCATCAGCAGTATATAGCAGTCGTGTGACTTCTATCAGTGACTAGTTAAAGATTGTAGGAGGAGCTTTCATTTTACTCTGACTGCCCTATAAGGCTGCAAGATCCCTGACCCTGTTTATGGACAGTGCTGATTGGCCCTGTTCTGATCACATGCACCCTCCCAAGAAAACAAAAAACCTCTCTAGCAATACACACCAAACTGAGCATGTCCAGAGTGACTCCAAAGGCTTTGTCTCATCAGGAGATGGATTAAGGATAGTGGAAAAAGGGCAGGATCAGAGAAGACAGGATCAAACAGCCTTTTTACACAATGCGCAGGAATAACCCCTTAGGTTCCACAGTAAATATACCAAGCATGCTTTACTGCATATACATACTGATTTTACTGTTGTGGGTTTAGTAACACTTCAAGTGCTGCCACACTTTTTCTAATGGGAGGTCATAGTTAAACTTTAAGACCCCTTTCACACTGCACCGCCATGCTGTTAGCGCTCGTTTTAGTGGTGCTTTTGCAGCGCTAGGGAGGCAGTTTTCAGGCGCTTTACAGGCGCTATTTCTAGAGCTAAAACTCTTGAAAACTACCTCAGTGTGAAAGGGGTCTAAGAAACAGTTACTATATTATAACATTACTGTGGATGGCATATCTCTCAGGCAATATTTTACAATATTATATTCAACAATAAAAAATAAAAGATATACATTTTTTTTTTTTTGTGCAACATTTAAGTTTTTGAAGACATACCCCTAGATCCAGTGCCTCGTTGAGCATCCCATTCCGTTTGCTGTGCATGTACGCAGTTGAACATCCTGTCTTGGCCACTCTGATTCTTGCAAGTCTGGCTTTCTGTGTGACAGAATAGACAATATTTCCACTAAGTTAAACATTTGCTTTGAAAATGAATATGGAAAATCACAAAAAATGCACAATTCCATTTGAAATATAAATACACTATAAAATACATTAACTCTTTTGCAAATAGAGCCTCTTTTTATGTATTTCCTATAATTATATACTGTCAACATTATAACACAATACTATACTGAGTATAGGACCATTTACGTCACTCACTGCCCCTTAATGACTTTACAGTGCAGCAACTGGGGTTAGAAGAGGTAAGGATTCTAATAATAAGGATGATCAGGGGACACACATGTGTTAGCACTGGACTGTGGCCTAAATACTTCACTATTAAATACAAATGTTACCATCATAAGCGAAGAGAAGAAAGAAGAAACAACGTGCTTTTTCATGATGGCAACTGCATTATATTCTGTAACTGCATGTTAAAAAACAGCAATCCTTTTAAAGCGAAGTTCCACCCTCAAATGTTTTTTTTTTTTTTTAAGTCAGCAGCTACAAACACTGTAGCTGCTGACTTTTAATAAGGACACTTAACTTTTCAGGGAGCCCACCATGTAACCCCCCCCCCGAGGCCGATCCGTCTATTGGATCGAGTGCAGGCGCCGCCATTGTAACTTATGGAAACCGGCAGTAGAGCCTTCCGGCTTCACAGTCGGTTTCCTACTGCGCAAGCGCAAGTCACGCTTTCTGAATGGCACCGTCATCTTCTGGAACACACACAGGTCTAGAAGGCAGCGGGGGAGAAGAATGAGGGCTCGCCACAGAAGAGGAAATGATGCACTGTGCCACGCTCGAGCTAGAACGGAAGTACATTATGGGCCATATTCACGTAGGTGAGCAGCGGGGTAACGTATCGTAGATACGTTACACCGCTGCAATTTTTCATCGCAAGTGCCTGATTCACCAAGCACTTGCGATGAAAACCTACGCCGTCGGCCTCCGGCGCAAGGCGGGCCAATTTAAATGGGCGTGTGCCATTTAAATTGGGCGCGCTCCCGCGCCGGACCTACTGCGCATGCTCAGTTGCGCAATTCCTGTCGTGCTTTTCCTTTCCTGTTACCCTTTTCTTAGGCTTACCTAATGATGGTGTCCACCCCAACCCCTTTTCGGATCACCCATTCCATTGTTATCCACGGCCACACATGTTTATTATTATGGCTTTATACCTTGTTTATGCAGCTTCACTGCGAATATGCTGCAGCAGTGTAACATTATACTATCTGTTACACTAATTCTCTGTTTGTATGTGTCTCTGAAAATCAATGCAAAGATTGAATATGAAAAAGTATACGAAACTTTAGGATAATAGGAAGGATGCAATTTGACTCCGATATTCCAATCAAAGAGATGAAAATAGAGACACATCAGAGAATTAACCAAGCTTCCTGTGCCATTATAATGGTGCAGAAGAATATAACCCCCACTTAGAGAAAGGTGACATCACTCCTGGGACGTAGCGAAACCGGAAATCGCTGAGATATAAAGTGTCCTGTAGTGATCTGCAATTTGTTTATATCCTATGCAAGTTTACAAAGTGGTTTTAATGTGAGTGCAATGTGGTTTAATAAAGAATGACTTTTAAAGAGCCCCATACATATTACATCTGGCCCTCCGGATTATTTTCCTACAGTGGCCAGCCGCAGAAATTACTTGAATAGGAATATTAGGAAAATTTATTCTTACCTGAAATTTTCTTTTCCTGTAGTCCGTAGGCGGCACACAATGGGTTAAGCTCCCTTCTAACCCCTAAGGAAGAAAGAACTTAAACAAGCAGTGAGACAAGTTAAAATCATTGATTAAGCTCAGTGAATCCACCTGCCCTGAGCCTATAAGAACGCCCCCAAGAACACACACAGACGTATTTTATGCAGCAATAGAGTAATTTTAATGGGAGGGAAAAACCTGTGCCGCCTACGGACTACAGGAAAAGAAAATTTCAGGTAAGAATAAATTTTCCTATTCCTGGTCGTCCTACGGCGGCACACAATGGGATTTGCAAAGCAGTGCAAAAAGAAAGGGAGGGATATCAATGGTTTAAGGCACCCTGAAGTACTCTCGAGCCAAAGGCCGATCCCTCGGACGACACTACATCGATTCTGTAGTGCTTTATGAAGGTGTTCGGTGAAGCCCACGTCGCCGCCTTACAGATTTGGTCCATTGGAACATGATACTTCTCAGCCCAGGACGCAGCTGTAGATCTTGTAGAGTGAGCTCTCAGGAGAAGAGGGGAATCTTTGCCTTCTAAAAGGTAACAGTGCTTGATGGTGTCCCTAATCCATCTTGCCAGTGAAGATTTACTTGCTTTTTTCCCCTTGTTTGGTCCTTGGAACTGTAGGAACAGGGCCTCAGACTGTCTGAATTCCAAGGTTCTCTGTAGGTAAGCAGAGATGGTTCTTTTTACATCCAGGAGGTGCAGGTCATCCTCAGAACCATCCTTAAATACAGGCAAGACAATTTCTTGATTAATATTCGAGGAGGTGGAGACTTTGGGAAGGAAACCCGGCATAGTTCTTAGGACAACCGCATCCGGAAGCAACCTGAGATAGGGTTCTTTGGATGACAGGGCCTGAAGCTCACTTATTCTTCTGGCGGATGTAATTGCTACCAGAAAGATACATTTGAAAGTGAGGAATCTTAAGGATGAACTCTCCAGGGGCTCGAAGGGAGGCGACGTTAGCCTCTTCAGCACTAAAGGCAAGCTCCAGGCTGGTAACGGTTTATGGAAAGATGGTCGTATCTTCCTAATGGCTCTGAAAAATCTGCTGACGAGAGGTGTTTTTGAAAACATTCCGTTCAGGTAGGAATTAATGGCGGTCAGCTGGACCCTTAGGGTGTTTGGTTTCAGCCCCTTTTGGAAGCCTTCTTGTAAAAGCTGCAACAGAGAGGCCACCTGTTCAGGAGAAGATGAGCTCCTGGCGCACCAGGCCGAGTATAGGGACCACACTCTACTGTAGACCTTCCGGGTAGCAGGCTTCCTAGAGGCCAAAAGAGTAGCTATAACCTCCTGAGATAGGCCTTGAGGCGTCAAGGTTCTGTGTTCAAATTCCATGCCGCAAGCTGGAGTTTCTCGAGGTTTGGATGGAGCATCCCCGATTGGAGAAGAAGGTCTTTCTGGATGGGTAGTTTCCAGATCTGACTCTTTGCCATATTCAAGGCTAGCGGAAACCATGCCCTCCTGGGCCAAAATGGTAGAATTGCTACTGCTCTCACCTTCTCGTCCCGAATTTTCTGCAGCACTTTCGGGATCACTGGAATCGGAGGAAAGATATAGATGAAAAGCCTCCTCCAGCTTATCGACAGGGCGTTTATCACCAGTGGGTTCCCCACACTGGATAGAGAGCAGAACTGTGGAAGTTTCTTGTTCTGGAAGTTCGCCATTGCATCCAATTCGGGCAACCCCCACATGGAAGTGATCTTCCTGAAAACCAAAGGGTTCAATTCCCACTCTCCCGGCAGGATCGAATTCCTGCTGAGCCAATCCGCTCTCACATTGTCCACACCTCTGATGTGAACGGCCATCGGGGAAAAAAGATTCTCCTCTGCCCAGAGCATGATGCGGGCACACTCCCTCTGCATTGAGGGGCTTCGAGTTCCCCCCTGTTTGTTCAGGTAAAAAACTGTGGCTAAGTTGTCCGATTGGACTTGAACCGCCTTGTGGAGAATTTTGGACCTGAGATGGATGAGCGCCTTCCTGATTGCCATGAGCTCTTTCAAGTTGGACGACATTAGAAGCTCCTTCCGAGACCAGGCTTCCTGGACCCAAAGGTCCCCCACATGAGCACCCCAGGCTAAGCCTGAGGCATCCGAGGTGAGGACCGTCTGAGTCGGAGTCCTGAGGGATCTGCCCCCCAGGAAGCGTTGAGGATGCATCCACCAAAGGAGATCCTTCTTCACCACAGGAGAAATACTGATAGGCTTCTCCAAAGAGTCTTGGCTCTTGTTCCATTGAGACAAAATGCAGTTCTGAAGTATCCTGAAATGGGCCCCGGCCCATGGAACGGCTTCCAGGGATGATGTCATCATACCTAGGACCCTCATCGCCTTCCTTACTGAGCAGTGATTGGTTTGTAGAAGATCCTGCACTGCCTGTTGAATATTGGAAGCTCTCTGATGTGAAAGGAACAATTTCATCTGAAGGGTGTCTATCGTGAACCCAAGGTAGGGAATGATTGGAGTAGGGATCAAAGAAGACTTCTTTACGTTCACAATGAAACCGTGAGAGTCCAGTATTTGAAGGGTTTTGTGAAGATGATGCCTTAACAAAACTTCTGAGGGGGCTCTGACTAGCCAGTCGTCTAGGTAGGGTGTTACACATATCCCCTGTAGGCGAAGAGCTGCAGTCAGGATCACTACCACTTTTGTAAAGACTCGAGGTGCCGAGGTGATGCCGAATGGTAGGCAAGTGAATTGAAAATGGAGAATCTGATGACTGAAGAGAAGAGCCATCCGCAGATATTTTCTGTGTGATTTCAGAATAGGGATGTGCAAATATGCGTCCTGAAGATCGACTGACGCTAGGAAGTCTCCTTTTTCTATGTTTGCCATGGCCGACCGAATTGACTCCATTCTGAATTTGCGCTTTGCAAAGAACTGATTTAGGTAAGAGAGGTCTATTACTAGCCTCCATCCTCCTGAGGTCTTGGGCACTGGAAATATCGGGGAGTAGAGACCTTGGAACTTCTCCTGATCTGGAACTTTTTCTAGAGCATGCTTTTTTATGAACTCTCCCACTAACTCTAGAACCACTGGGTTGGAGGGTTTGTTGAGCATGAATTTCTGTGGGGGAAAGGAATTTAGCTCTAGAGAGTACCCTCTTGTGACGATGTCCGTTACCCAGGAGTCCGATGACGTCTTTTGCCAGACCTGAGAAAAAAACCTCAGCCTGCCTCCCACTGGAGGAGAGGCGTTGATGGCGTCAGGCTTCTTTGGGTTTGTTGAAGGGCTGCTTCTTGGCTGCCGCTGGATCCTGCCTTTTCCTATAATAGGGCCTTCTGCCCCGAAAGGAATAGTTCCTTCTCGGGGAGTATCTGGATCTTCCGAAAAATGGCTTACTAGACCTCTTTTTCTCCGAGGGAAAAGTAGCATCTTTTTCCTCATTATAAGATTTGAGAATATCCTTCAGATGAGGGCCAAACATGGATGAAGGGTGAAAAGGCATGTTTATAAAACTGAACTTTGAAGATAAGTCACCTGTCCATTGTTTTATCCAAAGCGCCCTCCTGGTCGCATTGGATAAGGCAAGGGATCTGGATGAAAATTTTAGAACGTCCACAGGGGCGTCACATAAAAATTCTGCAGCAGATTTCATCATGACAACACCCTTCAGCGAAGAGTCCCTAGGGACCCCTTCTTCTATAACCAGAGACAGTTGACTCAGCCAGACTCTTAGTGCTCTTGCTACCGGAACTGAAAAAGCCGCAATTTTTGGCGGTGGAGGCTGCTGCTAGATAACTTTATTTAGCTAAGCCATCCGCCTTTCGTTCCAAGGGGTCAGACAATTTGGAGGATTCGTCTGAGGGAAACAGAGACTTCTTGACCATCCGGGCAGCCGCCAGATCAAGTTTAGGTGGATTTTCCCACTCGGATGACACTTTAGAATCCAACCTATAGCCCTGGTTCACACTGGGTACGATTTGGAACGATTTGAGATGCGATTTGACATGCCAAATCGCATCTCAAATCGGCGGCAATTGTCGGCAATGGCACTGTCCTAATCAGTGCGACGCCGCATCTGCGATTTCAAAAAGTAGTTCCTGTACCACTTTTTGCGATCTCGGGCCGCGATTTACATTAAATTGCGGCCGAAATCGCGGCAAAATCGCGGCCGCGAAATCGCGGCAAAATCGCGCATTTTACCGCGACTTTGAATTCGCAGCAGTGTGAACCTAGGCATAAGAAGATTCAAAGCGGGACCCCGCATCGGATTTCTTATCAGGGTTGGGCCAGTCCTTTTTAAACCAGTCACCTAGAATGGGGTGAAAAAGGAATCTCATATCTGGGATCTGAGGAAAATAATACAATTGATCCTTTTTTGGTCTAGCGGATACATCTTTGGAAGATTCTATAGTGTCCTTTACCGCCGACAGCAATTTAGGGATTTTATCCTTAGGCAATAAGTATAAGTCTTTAATTTCTTTAAATGTGCTGGACATTTCCCCTTTAAACCATGAGAGAAATGCATTTGCACTATCAGGTGGATTCAAGCAGGCTGCACAGGTGTCACTTGAATATGTTTCTGGTAGGGGCTGTTCACATTTATTGCAAATATTGTGCTTAGATTTTCTCTTGACTTTCCCGGAGGGAGCCATCTGAAAAATAGAAACATACGTATATACACACATTGCAGCGCTAGACCGGAAGTGACGCGGCCGCCCTGGGATTCCCCCAGAGTTCCGGCCCGGCTGTAAACACCACAAGGTTATGCGACTAGCGCACTGAATGATTCCCAGCAAAATAACCAATTGTAATGGAGCCGTTACCGGCGCTCACCGTCCCTCTGGTCGAAGATGCGGATTCCGGAGTCCCGGAAGTGCGTCATCAATGTGCGCGGCTCCTTGCGGCGACTTCCGGCCAATGGAGCGCAAACACCCCCAGCATCCATCTAACCGTCCTAAAACGGGGATCCCATGGCGGCCTCTCCGGATGACGTCCTTGCCGAGCCGGGGGGTGTTGGGGTGCAGGCTGAGGGACCGAGGATAGCACCCGGTATACGGCCGCCCCTTAGCTCAGGAACCCAGAAGCACCGGGTGTGAGCACTTGCCTCACGCCTTCTTCATCTGTCTTTGAGATAAGAAAGAAAAAAATACGTCTGTGTGTGTTCTTGGGGGCGTTCTTATAGGCTCAGGGCAGGTGGATTCACTGAGCTTAATCAATGATTTTAACTTGTCTCACTGCTTGTTTAAGTTCTTTCTTCCTTAGGGGTTAGAAGGGAGCTTAACCCATTGTGTGCCGCCGTAGGACGACCAGGAAATACGTTTTATTAGACTTTTATGATATTTATTGCATGGGTCCAATACTAAAGGTGGGGCAAATAGTATATACGGACGTAGTAGAGGAATTACTTTGACTGGAGTGAATTACTAAGCACTTATTTTTATGGATTGAGATTAGAGTGTGTGGAGAAAGTGCAGTGCAACCAAACTGATAAGAGGCATGGTGGAGCTTAGCTATGAGGAAATATTAGAGGAACTGAATTTATTCACTCTTGAGAAGAGGAGAATAAGGGGAGATATGATCCACATGTACAAAAAATATATAATGGGTCCATATAGTGAACTTGGTGTTGAGTTATTCACTTTACGGTCAACACTGAGGACAAGAGGGCACTCTTTACGTCTAGAGGAAAAAAGATTTCATCTCCAAATACGCAAAGGTTTCTTCACAGTAAGGAACATGTGAGGGAGGGGGCGCTATGTCTAACAAAATCGTGAACATATATAAACGTGAATAAACATAATAATAAATGAATAATAGTCCATATATGAAACCATCTAAGTATGTGCTTATGAAAAATAAAAATTATAAGTGATAAATACAAAATATATATGAAAAAATGATGGAAATCTGTGTAGACAACAAGTGTTCACAAAAGTCCTTAGAAGAGATATTGTTTTATAAAGTGAGATCTGTGTCTGGAGAAAAAACAATTGAAGCCTCCACCAAAGGAATAACGTTCACCCGACGTGAATAAATAGATTGGCTCCTTACCAACTTGAGTGGACCCTTTAGTTAAAAAGAGGTCAAATCAGCTTTGTTACACAACTGTAACCATGGAATATGTAGGTGAGGACATCTCAATCAACAATAAGGCAGGTAGCAGATCTCACATCCCATCGAAAAATGCAAAAGAAAGGTCGCAATAGTATATTATCCTTTATTAAAAGCAATATAAAAAATGACAGGACAGCCAAATGGCCTCTTACTTGATAAAGTGCCAAAGTCCCAGCACTGAGGCTACTGCTCGTGTAGTCAATTGCATCGAATATTGCAAAGAGCGGGTCCGCGTGTGTCTCTGTAGGTGGCGTGCGTTCCAGCTCTCCCACCAGGACCCGGAAGTAGCGTGCGTCAGCGTAACCAGTGTGCGCCTCGATGTACGTTTCGATGTGAAATCGTCATCAGGAAGCGTCAGGAAGAGCCAATCTATTTATTCACATCGGGTGAACGTTATTCCTTTGGTGGAGGCTTCAATTGTTTTTTCTCCAGACACAGATCTCACTTTATAAAATAATATCTCTTCTAAGGACTTTTGTGAACACTTGTTGTCTACACAGATTTCCATAATTTTTTCATATATATTTTGTATTTATCACTTATAATTTTTATTTTTCATAAGCACATACTTGGATGGTTTCATATATGGACTATTATTCATTTATTATTATGTTTATTCACGTTTATATATGTTCACGATTTTGTTAGACATAGCGCCCCCTCCCTCACATGTTCCATATTGCTTCAGTCACCTGAATTTGGGGAGCAGCTGTATATTTGTTACTTTTATATACCTTTATATTTGTAATTTATTTTGGTCCTACCTCCGAGTAGGTCCAACCGTGGCGCACAGATTTTCCATACCAATTCTTCACAGTAAGAGCTGTGAAAATGTGGAACATACCCCCTCCAGAGGTGGTTCTGGCCAGCTAAATAGATTGCTTTAAGAAAGGCCTGGATACTTTCCTAAATGTACATAATATAGCTGGGTACTAACATATATAGATACAGTTGATCCAGGATAAATCCGATTGCCTCTCGGGGGATTAGGAAGGAATTTTTTCCCCTGCTGTAGCCAATTGGATCACGCTCTTCTGTTTTTTTTGCCTTCCGCTGGTTAAACTGTGGGTATATAATTGGGTATATGGGATTGTACAATATTTTTTTTATTTTTTTTATGGTTGAACTGGATGGACTTGTGTCTTTTTTCAACCTGACTAACTATGTAACTATGTGTTTTAATTTATTTTACTAGACTTGCAGCACTGGGGTTGTGGTTTCAACCTCCATCACAATTATATGTTTTTGAGTTTGTTTAGATTTCGCATTCATTTGTATTGGTTACAGCACTGGGATTGTAGGATCACTAATTACTGTGTATTGTTCATATATGTTTTCAGCAATATATGTTAACTTAATGTGGAAATTTTACATAATATTTTATTACATATTGGCTAGTATCCAGTGATCGGGATTACATTTTTATAATTTCTATTATTTTTTTTTTATTGTTGTAGCACTGGGATTGTGATATCACAGATCATTCTAGATATTTGTATTACCATATATTTCCACATATCAAGTAAAGTATCACATGTTAAGTAAGATTAGGGCTAAACTATTTAAAATTTTTATTTTAAGGTACAGCATGGACTGCTGAAGAGGTGTAACTAGCCAAAACGCTTTTCATGTGTTCACTGTAAGAAAAACACTGAACAATAATTGTTTTCAAGAAAGGACGTTGTGGGGTAAACCAGTGCTCTCTAAAAACACATTACTAAGACAAAAGTAGAACTCTTTGGAAGAAAAATGTAGCTCTATGTTTGAAAGAAAATACACCAATACTATACACCTTATCATAATTTTGAAACATGGTGAATGAAGCTTTGTGGTTCGAGATGATTTGCTGTTACAGCGCCTGAAGTGCTTAACATAGTTGAACTTGGCATGCGTCTATCCACAACCCAGCTACAGACCTACAATAACCTATATAGTAAACACAGGCTTAAATCAACAGGAGAATGGTAAACGTAAGAAAATGTGTACCCTGTAAACCATAATACAGACTTAACCCAACTGAGATGTTGTAGTGTGACCTCGAGAGAGCTGTTAACAAAAGGAATCCCAGAAATATCAAAGAACTAGAACAGTTCTGTAAATAGAAAAAATCATGCCAACCACTGAGGGGGACGTTTATTGTTTTTTCGCACAGCGAGGCAACGTTTAAGAGGAGCATTGAGACAGATTATGAGTCCGATAATATTGCAGCTTGCTTTATAACTAACGTGGCAATAAAAAAGAAATAAAACCTGCTCCTGACCACTTAAATGTGCATGTGTTTTCAATGAAAATCTTAGTATTCTCAATTCTCTCTGCACACCCTTACATACCTATAGTAAACTGTTGAAAAATACAAGGATTATTTGCTTGTATATATTGCAATACATGTTTAAGCTGGCTAACTGAAAGAAAGTTATCCCTCTATGGCCAGTTCCTACTCTATTGTGCAAAATGTCAAAGATTTACTTGCTCATAGCACTTTAACATATCAGTATGGCGTAAAGTGACACAGTTGGAAGGGAGATTTAAGCTTCTGTTGAGTAAAAAATCTGTCTCAATTTGATGAAACTCTGCCCCAAACCCAAAGGTAATTATCTTGCAGACCTTTGCACCTACAATTGTGCTCATACGTTTACATACCCTGGCAGAACTTATGACTTCTTGGCCATTTTTCAAAGAATATGATGACACAAAAACTTTTCTTTCACTCATGGTTAGTGTTTGACTGAAGCCATTTATTATTAGTCAACTGTGTTCACTATTTTTAAATCATAATGATAACAGAAACTACCCAAATTACCCTGATCAAAAGTTTACATACCCCAGTTCTTAATACTGTGTATCGCCCCCTTGAACATCAATGACAGCTTGAATCAGTCTTTTGTGGTATTTGTGGATGAGACTCTTTATCTTTTCAGATGGTACAGCTGCCCATTCCTCGTGGCAAAAAGCCTCCAATTCCTATAAACTCTTGGGCTGTCTTGCATGAACTGCATGTTTGTGATCTCAGGAGATCAGGAGATTGAGATGGACTGAAATGTCAGTACAGCACTGGATGAAAGATGCAAGGGTCTGTCAAGATTCCAGAAACTCATTGACCTTTTATACACATACACACATTAATTACAAGCAAAGAGATCACAGGCGAGAATGGTTACCTTTAATTGCCATTCAAATCCCTTTGTGTCAACTTGTGTGCATGTTATCAGGCCAAAATCACCAGGGTATGTAAACTTTTGATCAGGGTAATTTCTGTTATTATGATTTAAAAATAGCACACACAGTTGATTGATAATAAATGGCTTCGGCCAAACACTAACCATTAGTGCCCATTCACACCTGAGCATTTTGTCGCCTGAAGCGCGACGCTCCAAAACGCTAGAGGGGAAAAAATACATTATTCTCAATGGAGATGGTTCACATCTCCACTCTAAAACGCCTGACGCCGAACGCCTGAAGCTCAAACAAGTTCCGGACCCTTTTTTTTCGCACGAATGGGGCGGTTTGGGCGTTTTTGAGCGTTTGTATTTCCCATAGAAAGTAATGAAAACGCTCGATTCAAGCGACTAGAGCGACAACGAGCGTTTGCTATGGGCGTTTTGTCGCTTTAATCAATAGAACATTTCACCCAGGCAGAAGATAAAAAAATCTACCAACATAGCAACAAGTGATGAAAAGATGATAATTTTTCCTATTGGCTAAAATAAAAAATGTTGAAGTACAAAAACGTCGGACGACGCTGTATGCAAACGCGCAAATACACATTAATACGCGCGACCAAATAAGCTACGCTCAGGTGTGAATGCAGCCTTAGTGAAAGAAAGGTTTTTGTGTTATCATTCATATTCTCTTAAAAATGGCCTAGAAATCATAACTTCTGCCAGGGTATGTAAACTTATGAGCACAACTGTACCTGCCAGGATTACAAGTTCAGGGGTCACAATTACACTAAAATCCAAAAAAACATTGCATAGACTTTCCTAGCTGGGTGGCAGCTTGATTTGCATCTGATTTTGTTGCAAATGGTCACTGCTGCTAAAGGGGCTTCATTCAGTTGAGTTAACATGTTGGACTTTAACATTTAAAGTTTGTGAACTCTTTAAAATTTTCAACATTTCTGCATAAATAATAATTAAAACATTAAGAGCCGGTTCACACAAGGGCGACCTGGGATCCGTGTCAGGGCACAGACCTTTCACGGTCACATTCCCCAGTTGGTTCTGGGTAGAATCGAACCTGGGACCTCTCCATTTACAAGTCCAGCTCTTTGCCTCTGAGCCACTGCTCAAGTATTACTTTGCTTGCTGTCCATTGGAGCCTGGTGCTGAACCTGTACTTCTGTGGACCAATCAGTGGCCAGTGCGGCCTATTTAAGCCAGCCCCTTCCCCTTTGCTAATTGCTGGTTCGTTGTCAGCTTTACCCTGTGAGAGAACCTTGAAACCTGAATACCCTGACCTGCTTGACCCGGATTGGACCTTGACGATTCTCTGCCGTCTCCTACACTTGACCTCTGCCTGCTTATCGGATTTGCTGTTGTCTCCTGCCCCTTGACCTTGGCTTGCTCTCACGGACTTCCTATGATCTCTCCAACTCCTGACCCACGGCCTGTGACCCGGATTTGCCTTTGTTTCCTGTTGGTCCCTTCTGGACTTACCTGCCTGTTCCTGCCTGATCAACGACTGTCTCCAGTCCTCTGCACCTGCCCTGTTTTCGTCAGCTGCACCAAGTCTGCCTACCAGTTCCCGGCACCGGTGCCTCCTTGTGCCATCCCTCCTCTGTTCTAACTCCAGGGAGTGGTCTGCACAGGGTCGCAAATGTGAGCCGCCCTCAGCATCTCGGCCTCGGTGAGTACTTACCTTAATGGTCCTGACAATCCGACTTGAAGTGTTCCCAAGTCGTCCCAAGTCACGTGGTTGAGAAAATCAATGGCAGTGAATGGAGCCGTCTTAATGTACACTACTGAAGTCGCTCCGACTTCAGAGAAGGTTCCTGTACTACTTCAATCCGACTTGTAGGCAACTTGTACCCATTGATTTCAATGGAAGTTGCCTTTAGAAGTCTGATCACTGTCTTAACTGAAGCAACTTTCCAGGAAGATAACATACATTTCTCAGGCAAACCCCTCCCTCCCCTCCCTCCCACAGAACAGATTGTTGTTTGATTGGCCACTGCAAAGCCTCCTGTCCTGGCTGGAGGCAACTTGATGTTGCCTTGTAAGTTGCCTGATGATTCATACTCAAGTCGTGTCCAGGTTGCCTCCCAAAGTCGTGCTGGAAGTCGTGTTGCCCCTGTGTGAACCGACTCTCAGTCCTAAACTAGATCATAAAAACACAATACAAATTAAATAAAAAAGGTTATATATGCTAATGTGTTGAGCAAAATGATCTTTAATCCAATTTTACTAGTTTTAGTATACACCCAACCGGCATTTTTTAAAGGCAATAATCGTTCGTAAAAAAAAACAGATCTAGAATGGGAGTCTGCATTAGCAGCGGAGGTGCAGTAAAGGGAAGCTCAGTTCATACAGGATCCCACCCCCTCTAGCCGATGTGCCTGGAGAGATACACAACTACTTTATAGACAAACAGTCCTGGACAAGGCTGATCAGGCTTGTTTTCTCTCCAGATGTCAAGGTTTTGAGGAGGGTGAGGGACCAGGTCATATGCTAGCAGTTGTAGCAAAATCTCAAGAAAATAGTAACTATATATCTGCAATACGTACAGTAGGGGGTAAGGTTACACATGATCAAAATGAAATAATGAACATTTTTTTCTCCTTTTATAGTAACCAGTATCAGAGTAAGGCAGACTTTCCCATTTTACGTCTTAGAGAATTTCTAGATCCTCTGCAACTGCCATCCCTGTTCCCAATGAAGAGAGGGGAGCTTAATGCCCCTCTAAATATGGAGGAATTGAATGGGCAGTGGCAGAATCTGCGAATAATAAAGCCCTAGGTTTAGATGGATTACCGTCAGAAATATATAAACAATATGGAGATGTTTTGTTACCAGAACAATTGAAGGTATTAAATCAGGCGCGGTACTCTTTTAAACTCCCAGTCTCTATGAATGATGCTTGCATCATTGTACTGCCAAAGCCGGATAAGGATACTCTGTCCCCAGAATCTTACCACCCGATATCCTTGAATGCAGACTTTAAGATACTGGCAAGGATTTTGGTGAGGAGACTGGGTGGGGTTATACAGGGACTGATTCACCCGAATCAGTCCGGATTTATCCATACTAGGTCTACAGCGATGAATTTAAGGCGGCTATATTTGAATATGCCGTTACCAACTGATAATATGGGAAAGAGAGCGATCTTGTATCTCGACACTGCAAAAGCATTCAACAGCGTTGAGTGGACATATTTGTGGGAGGTTATAGCTAGATTTGGCCTGGGAAATAGATTTATACGTTGGGTTAAACTGCTATACTCTGCTCCAAGGGCTTGTATACGAATCAATGGGCATGTGACAGAACTCTTTACATTATCAAGGGGTACGCGACAGGGGTGTCCCCTGTCCCCTTTATTATTTGCAGTAGCTGTAGAACTGCTAGCAGAAGCGATTCGACAGTCCAAGAAAAAATGCTGGTTTATTAGAGGAGTACAAAATGAGAACATGTCATTATATGCGGACAATGCCCTAGTGTTTCTTGGAGATACGGATAACTCGTTGATTTCTGTAATGACCCTTATAAAGAGCTTCGGTTTACTCTCAGGATTTCTCATTAATTGGGACAAATAAGTCTTATTCCCTATAGATTAATCAAATTTAAGTATATCAAGGGAGGCTCAGCAAATTAAAGTGGTGACATCCTTTAAATACCTAGGAATATGGATATCTATAAAGATAAAAGACTATTTACAACTTAAACTGAACCCCATTTTGGATAAATTTAGACAAAAGAGTTTAGCTTGGTCTAAGTTGCCTTTATCAGTGGTGGGTAGAGCTAACCTGATAAAGATGATTTGGCCCCCCAACTATTGTATGTTTTTCATAAATCGCCCATATGGATCCCTTTAAAATGGTTTAAGAAAATAGATTTCTGGTTTCGTAAGTTATGGAAAGGAAAAAGCCCTAGGATTAAACTTTCTATCCTTCAGCGTTCTAAGGAAGGAGGAGGTCTAGCAGTACCACAGTCGAGAATGTATTTTCTAGCTTCGCAACTGCAGCACTTTGCGGAATGGGGGACGATAGATTGGAGAGACCCCAAACAGGCTGTGCTTCTGAGTAACATCTTGCATTATAATCTTATAGCCCAGCTAGAATCGGAATCATTTGCGTGTACTCATTCTAGGCCAACATTTGTTCTTATGAATAAAGTTTGGCAGGAAATGAGACACATAATGAAATATGAAGGGGTATCGGAATTTTTTTTACCAATATGGGGAAATAGGCATTATGAAGAGTTATGTAAATTGGAGAGGTTTGAGCATTGGTGACTTAAAGGTGTACAATATATTTCTCAGCTTTATGCTCATAATGAAATGCACCTTTTTCAGGAGTTGCAGGACTCATTTCAATTACATCATAATACATTTTATAAATATTTACAACTACGACATGCAGCTAACACACAGTTTAAAGGTGTGGGAATGAATATTAGATCTATGCCACTAATGTTTTTGTTAGCAGGGGCTACAGAAAAGGTCTAATTACACTAGCTTATAGTCAACTTATGATGAAGTACTAAGATATAGACAGTCCAGGTAGAAAGGCCTGGGAGAAAGATTTGGGGGGTATAACGGAGGATGAATGGCAAAATATTCTGAAAAGGGTCCTATTGGTATCCCTGTCACAGACACAATGTTTATCACAATTGTTTATTATATACAGGACATATAGGACCCTGGTAAAGCTATATAAGTGGAGGAGGAGGGAAACCCCGGATTGTTCAAGGTGTAAGCAGTCCCCAGCTGATCTGATCCATATGTTGTGGAAATGCCGAAGCTGGTCAGATATTGGCGAGAGGTGGTGACCTCAAATAATGGTGCATATGACCCTCATGTAGAAGTGGAACCAAATACATGCCTATTGGGCTATGTTAATGGAGAGCAATATTCATGGGAGAAGTTAAAGGAGTTGTAAAGGAAAAAATAGTTTTTCCTGAAATTACTGTTTACAGGGTATAGAGACATAATAGTTAACTGATTCCTTTAAAAAATGATTAAAAATAGATAAAAATCAATCATATAATGTACCTACAGTTTCAGTTTCGTTTTTGCATGTTTCCTGCTTCTCTGCTGCACAGAGCCAATACAGGGCAGTGATGGTTTGGAAAACGAAACTGATTGGTGTTGAGGGGTTTTAGACACACAGTAATCACACCTCCTTGATTAGTGACCACAGAGAGAAAGCTCCCATTACTTTTTTCATCAGGAAACAGACAACCAGGAAGTGTTCAGAACAGAGAAGGATTAGAGCAAAAACGAACAATGAGGACATGAAATCAGGACTGCAGTAGGGTAAAGGAAGCTATTTAGCTAAAAAAAAATCCTTTAGTGTCCCTTTAATACCAATCGGCAGATTATTATTTATTGCTCATAAACGAATTGCTAGAAAATGGATGTCTCTTAATAGACCAGTATTTGAGGAATGGCGTTCTCAGGTGAATGCAACAATATTAATGGAACAATAGGCATATAAGATCAGGGGTAGAATAGAAATACTAGATAAGTTATGGGGACCATGGGTAAGAGCCCCATGGTCCCTCCTTGGCCTCCTCTAGAATATCTTAGAAATAATATATGTTGTAATAGGTGGCAAACACAAATTGGATAGGCCCTTGTATAGTATATGGGAGGACGGATAGTGATGGTCTGGAGGGGGGAGAGGAGAGGGGCCTTGTGTGTTTTTTGTATATATATAATTTTAGTTTTTTTTGCTTTGCCTGTTTTTTGGTTTGGTTGTTTGTTAGTTTGATTGTTTGTTCTAGGAGCGATATAATGATAATCTGGAGACTATTTGAAAATAGAGAGTGTTAATGTTAAGAAATAATATGTTTAATCTCTAGAAAAAGAATTGTAATATGGCGATTTGTTGTATTGTTTGAAAAACCTTTAATAAAAAATGAAGTTATGAAAAAAACGGCATCTCGAGCTGTCATACTAATTATTCGGCATAATTCCTCCAACTTTATCTGTCCAGTAATCACTGTGTTCAACAGTACTAATAAAAACAAGGAGGCTCAATTAATTTGGGCCAACTTTTCATGGGCTTGCGGCTGCTTTCCTAATACTTAAAATGACTATAGCCTTTTGCCTCAGCATTACTGTATTTTATATTACCCCTTTAGGTATAATACTTAAGGAGGCAACAACTGCTACCTCAGTTGTACTGTATTATTTATATTTCCCTTTTAAGAAAGCTTCTAGTTTTTTCCCATGAAGGGCGACCCTTTAAACTCATAATATGTGTATGATTTTTATGATATAAAAGTCTAGATAAAATTGAATCTGGGCTCTATTTATTGTGCTTTTGGTGCTTTTTAGCAGGCACATCCATTTTACAAACTAAACTCTCTGTCAACATTATCTATGCTCTTCCTTATGCTACAAGCCTTAATAAATAGATAAGAAGGTCAATTATATTAACTTGTGTTTTTTTTTTTTTTTTTTTTTTTACAATTCTTGCTTCCTGGTTTCTGGTCTAGGCTAAAATAATGTCCTACATTCTAGAAGTCTTCATGGGCATTTTTTTCTTTCACCAGAAGGAGGGGAGGAGGGGCTTTCTTATCAAAGCACACCCTCCTGCCTGCAAACACAAAACAGAAGGATTCCAGTAAGTAAATGCTACATAAATCATCTGCCCCTACTCAGGATGGCTGTGGCTAGAAATACTAGCTTAAAAAAATGAATTAAATAATGTTTTCAATTTGTGGTCCTCAGGTACAGTACTGGAAAGTTTCACTTTAAAGCATATCGGTTTTTCTCTCAAGGGCTCTTTTGGTGATTTACCTCTGATTCTTCTTCCTGAGTTTGTGCCTCAGATGAGGTCATTATGGGGGGGATCCCACTGGCTTAGATTTTTTATTGATTTGATATTACTGAGACAACAACAGGATGAGCTGGAGCAGGTGATAATGGGTAGGGACATCAAAAACTTCCAGGCAGACAGGATCAAAACATGGAACTATCTTATCTCAGGGAGATCTTGCTGTTCGAGTATCCGAGACATATCCCGTGAGGCTGCACTTCCAACTAGGTGGATTGACACTTTTAACAAATTGTGTTTATTAGCATAATTTAACTAAATACACAATAACATTTTAAGAGCCATTCATCTAGGTACAGATGGAGGCTGCAGATGGGCACAGTGAGGCTGCAGATGGGCATTGTTGATGCTGTTTTCCACTTGCAGTAGCTGCTGCATTTTCCACCCTAGGCTTATACTTGAGTCATTCCGTTTTCCCATTTTTTTGTGGTAAAATTAGGTGCCTCGGCTTATATTCGGGTCGGCTTATACCATGGATGGACTGGCCATTGGGACTACAGGGAGTTTCCCGGTGGGCCGATAGTTCAGTGGGCCGGCTTCAGTGACAGCGGACCGCCGCTCCTCTGTTTCTCCCTTCCTGCAGCACTCACCCCGACTCCCTCCCCGCATCGCTCACCTGGGGGGAACAGAGAAGCAGGGGGAGGACCAGAGGAGCAGGGACAACAACAGAGGAGCATGGGGGAGGGGACAGACAGCTGACTCAACAGCTATGGCCTGGGAGTTTCTCACTTTTGCCTAATCTTGTCCCATAAGGGGGGGGCACCGAACTGATTCTTTGCCCCTGATGAAATAATGTCTAGCTTCCCCACTGGTACTGCCTATAAGAGTACCAGTACCAGTTGTTCTACTCTAATAAAGTAGAACGGCTAGTGAAGGGGGCGAGGGGGCTTGGGTGGGCGGGGGGTGCGGGAGTTGTCCGACCGCCATGGGAAAGACCTGTCAAAGTGGGCCAGTCTGGATGAAGTCCAGGGCCAAATTTTTGTCCCAGTCCAGCCCTGGCTTATACTCAAGTATATACGGTTTTTCCAACTGTATTTGACATCTGCTTTTAAAACATGCTTTTAATATTTCAAATAGTTATTTTTGTGATTTTTGAAGGTAAATATGTTATATAGCAATCATATGAGCAAATTTGAATGAATGCAATTACAATGCCTTATGATATGCGGCAGATAGCTGAATGCTATTTCTGGGACAGAAATAAGCACATATTTCTGGCACTAACTATCATGGTTCTTGCAGCTCAACTGAGAAATGTAAGATGTAGCAATGAAAGCACTGAAAACATTACAGATATCTTTTGTAACTGATTAAAAAAAACTGTAATGCTACCATAGAAGAGAACTGGCTGGCGTGATAATTTATTTCTGTGCTCAAGATGCTACACTCTTCCCTGTCTCTAATAGAGTGAATCAAGCAACCATTATCACAAGTCATCAAACGGTACCATTTCCTTTCAACGCAGATCATTCTTGTTCGGATACTGGCCAAGTACTTGTAATATGCTTAATCAAATGCACCAAGTGTTCCCTGTTTTCCTGATGTGCTTTCAAAAAAGCCGTAATCTTTTGCTATTTTTTGCACTCATGAAGGTAAATACTTGAGAATAGAGACTGTCATAATTAAATTTGGACACAATTTAGACTGTAATATTTTGATGAGCTAGTGCAGAACTGTCCTCCTTTCTACCTAATTAATATTATTTAATTTGAAAAGGTACTAAAGTGTTGTAATTGTAGAGGTAAATATCACTGCTAATACTGTTCAGAAACCTAAAAATAATGAGCACTTCATGATTAGTCTGCATTTGTATTGTGCTGTACTTCTAGCTGCCAAGCTGTAACACTTTATTCTGACAATCTCGCTAATATCAGTTGGCATAGGATGGAAAATAAAATTCAGCCACTGAGATGCAAAGCTGCATGGTACTGCTAAAAAAAAAACATTTATTGGCTGGAAAGAAGCAGTTTCAACTGTAAAACTAGACGCTGGCATTTAGGTGAAGTAAAGCCTCATACACACGATCAGATTTCCATCGGACAAATACGTGGAATTTTGTGCGAAGGGCGTTGGCCGGGAACTTGGTATGCATACAGACGGCAGAACTTTTTCAGCCAACATACATGAAACAACATGGTTTTTCAGCTCTTTAGCGCCACCCTTTGGGCAACTTCTGCTAATGTTGTCTTATGGTTAGCATTGGTTCGGAGCATGCGCGTTTGTACTTTGGATTTTTTTCCGATGGACTTGTGTACACACGATCAGATAATCTGACGGCACACATTTGTTGTCGGACAGTTTTAAAGCATGCTATAAAACATTTGTTGTCGGAAAATCCGTCAACAATTGTCCGATGGAGCGTACAAGCAGTCCGATTTTCTGACAAAACCCTGCCATCACACATTTGTTGTCGAAAAATCAGATTGTGCATATGAGGTTTTAGACTGTCACTTCTGTTTTCTTCTTTTTTATTAAAGAAAAAAATTGACACCACAACACACAAATTTGCCGGGAAGATATAAGCCCAATAAACAGACAAATTGATTGCCTTCCCATAGAAAAAAGTCAATGAATGTGTGGATCTAGCACCGGGTAGATGACCTAAAGTCTAAGTTCACCCTTTGAAAAAAAATGTTTTAAGTTTTTGCAAGTAAACAAAAATGTGCATTTATAAAAAAAAAAATCTTAGGAGCCTGCAGAGCGTTACACCTACAAGCAGTAGATCATGGGTGCAATATCCGGCTCCTGTAGACTCTCATGATAGCGGTCTTCCCATACCTTCTATATAGGCAGGCAGTTACCTGAGAGCAGGAAGATCAATGAACTAGGAGGATGGTCACCAGCAACTTTGCAGTTCATTGAGAACTTCAAGCTGTCAGAAAAATGGCTGTGGGTACTTGTAGTCTATTCATTTACAGGAAATTGTGAATGAATGATGCAACCGTGTCGGTGGAGCCCCACATGACTGTGCTTTTTTCAAATTGTGATAGTGGGTGCAGGTGGGACATACTCTGCCTGCTTCACATTGGAGGCTGTGGGGACTGGAGCACAGTAACGTGTTACAACCTATATAGAAGTGTTACATGCTTTAAAAGTTGAACCTATACTTTAAGAACAGGGCTCAAACGAAGGGTCCCCTCTGAAAATATGCACTTGAGTGTCCATGTGCAAGCAGCTTCTCTGCTTGCTACTCCTTGCTATTAAACTAGTGCTAGTTAGTACTAGATTTTAGGCACTTATCGGGTAACATAATTAAACAATTGAATAACAATCCAATGTACCTGTACATTGTTTATATTTGCAAATACCTGTAAATCCCTAACCAGCTTCCTATAGCTCTTTGTGATCTCTGCAGTTGAAATCCCAGGTTCACACAATTGTCATTTTCAGAGTAAAGGATTGGACTTTGCAAAGAACACAGGAAGATGATCAAGTCTACTTGGAGTGGAGTCTGGAGAGTCAATGACCCCATACGCCAGTATGCAACCACAACTGAAATAGTAGTTTGGGTTATTTCTTCACCAGTAGTAAATCCCCTATCCCCAGCATGTCCAGGTTCCTTAGGGCTTAGGCAATAAACAGATCAATATACAGGTGAAACTCGAAAAATTTGAATATCGTGCAAAAGTTCATTTATTTCATTAATGCAACTTAAAAGGTGAAACTAATACAGTATATGAGATAGACTCATTACATGCAAAGCAAGATAGTTCAAGCCGTGATTTGTCATAATTGTGATGATTATGGCTTACAGCTCATGAAAACCCCAAATCCACAATCTCAGAAAATTAGAATATTGTGAAAAGGTGCAATATTCTAGGCTCAAAGTGTCCCACTCTAATCAGATAATTAAGCCATAACACCTGCAAATGGTTCCTGAGACTTTAAATGGTCTTTCAGTCTGGTTCAGTTGGAATCACCATCATGGGAAAGACTGCTGACCTGACAGTTGTGCATAAAACCATCATTGACACCCTCCATAAGGAGGGAAATCTCTCAAAAAGGTAATTGCAAAAGAAGTTGTATGTTCCTAAGTGCTGTATCAAAGCACATTAATAGAAAGTTTTGTGGAAGGGAAAAGTGTGGAAGAAAAGGGTGCAAAAGCAGCAGGGATGACCGCAGCCTGGAGAGGATTGTCCGGAAAAGGCCATTCAAAAGTGTTGGGAACTTTCACAAGGAGTGGATTGAGGCTGGAGTCAGTGTATCAAGAGCCACCACACACAGATGGATCCTGGACATGGGCTTCAAATGTTGTATTCTTCTTGTCAAGCCACTCCTGAACAACAAACAACGTCAGAAGCGTCTTACCTGGGCTAAAGAAAAACAGACCTGGCCTGTTGCTCAGTGGTCCAAAGTCCTCTTTTCTGAGGAGAGCAAATTTTGCATCTCATTTGGAAACCAAGGAGCCAGAGTTTGGAGGAAGAATGGAGAGTCACACTGCAAGATGCTTGAAGTCAAGTGTGAAGTTTCCACAGTCTGTGTTGATTTGGGGAGCCATGACATCTGCTGGTGTTGATCCACTGTGCTTCATTAAGTCCGGGGTCAATGCAGCCGTCTACCAGGAGATTTTGGAGCACTTCATGCTTCCTTCCGCAGACGAGCTCTATAGGGATGCTGACTTCATTTTCCAGCAGGAAAAAAGCACCAAAACCTGGTTTAATGCCCGTGGGATTACTGTGCTGGATTGGCCAGCAAACTCGCCTGACCTGAACCCTATAGAGAATCTATGGGGCATTGCCAAGAGAAAGATGAGGGACATGAGACCGAACAATGCAGAAGAGCTGAGGGCCGCTATTGAAGTATCCTGGTCTTCCATAACCCCTCAGCAGTGCCACAGGCTGATCGCTTCCATGCCACACCGCATTGAGGCAGTAATTGCTGCAAAAGGGGCCAAAACCAAGTACCGAGTACATATGCATGCTTATATATTTCAGAGGTTCGATATTGTTCTATGTACAATCCTTGTTATATTGATTGCATGTAAAATTCAAATTTTCTGAGATTGTGGATTTGGGGTTTTCATGAGCTGTAAGCCATAATCATCACAGTTATGACAAATCACGGCTTGAACTATCTTGCTTTGCATGTATTGAGTCTATCTCATATATTAGTTTCACCTTTTTAAGTTGCATTAGTGAAATAAATTAACTTTTGCACGATATTCACATTTTTCGAGTTTCACCTGTAAGTAAGTGACGTTGTTAATATTAATAAAAACATATTATTGTTATTAATATTATTATTGAAACCGAAAGCTAGTGTAGAGCGGAACCTCTTCTTCAAGCAAATTCCAGGCAACCTCGGTTCTTTTTCAGAGAGTGTAGAGTTTGTTGGATCCCAGCAATAGATAAGTATTAGTATATAGAAAATAATGCAATAACAGATGTCTTAAGAGTCTCCAAAATACTATATCTTAGCAAGGATAGAAATACAACACACATCCAGCATACACTATGGGGTAGATCCATATACAACAGTGCATTATTGCGCCGGGCATAGCGTATCTAAGATACACTACACCGCTGTAACTTACTTTTTTTTGGTTTGAATCCTCAACGAATTCGCGCCGTAAGATACGACGGCGTAGTGTATCTGTTGCGGCATAAGGTCGCGGAATTCAAATGGAAGTGATGGGGTGTGTTTTATGTAAATACGTTTTGACCCGACGTAAACAACGTTTTTTTTAAACTGCGCATGCGCCGTCCGTGGGGGTATCCCAGTGCGCATGCTCGAAATTAACCCGGAACAAGCCAATGCTTACGACGGTGACGTCATTCTACGCAAATTCCTATTTGCGAACTACTTAAGCAAACTACGTAAAAAATTCAAAATTGTACGCGGGAACGACGGCCATACTTAACATTGAGTACACCACCATATAGCAGCTTTAACTATACGCCGGAAAAAGCCATACGCAAACGACGTAAAAAAATGCGCCGGGCCGACGTACGTTCGTGGATCGCCGTAAATAGCTAATTTGCATACTCAACGCGGATTTCGATGGGAACACCACCTAGCGGCCGCCGAAAAATTGCATCTAAGATCCGACGGGGTACTAAGACGTACGCCTGTCGGATCAAACCCAGATGCTGTCTTATCTTGTTTTGTGGATACAAAACAAAGATACGACGCAGGAAATTTAAAATTACGCCGGCGTATCAGTAGATACGCCGGCGTAATCCTTTTGTGGATCTGCCCCTATATGTTCAATCTATATACCGTATGCATTTAGGCATCTTTCATGCATGCAAACATTTAAACTATACCCTAGGCCAGTAATGGGGAAACTTGGCACCCCAGATGTTTTGGGACTAATTTTCCATGATGCACAACTACATCGTAGAGGGCATGAGCATCATGGGGAATGTAGCTCCAAAACACCTGTGGTGCCAAGGAAACTGGCACTACAGGGGCACCTGAAGTGGAGTCTACAAAAGGGCACGCCACCGGCCAGGTGGAGCGGGAGTAGGGGCCCACCGAACTAGAACCCATGCCTTGAGGTAGAGCGGGGTTATCAAACAAGGACGTGAGGGGCGAGGGGTCCGAGGAAAGTAATGAAGGTCTCTCTTTGATGTAACTATTTTTCCTTTGATATTCATTTTTCTTTATTTTTGTACTAAGATGTTAAGGAATCTGATAGGTTGATCAAACACTTTTGATCTTGTTGTTAGACAAGATGGCAGGTATGTTTCCCTATTGGTTGAGTTATGGACCCTTTAAAGTATATGTGAACCTTTACCTTGTAAACCAGCCCATTCATTTTTAAATAGAAAGTAAATGTAAAACTTGTGTGTGTGTGTGCATATATGTGTGTGTGTATATATATATATATATATATATATATATATATATATATATATATATACACACACTAATACATATACACACCATTTTTACTTTTTTTTATATAAATGATCACGTAATCTCAGTTCACAGCTCCATAAAGGGCTTATAGAGGTGGGGATGGAAGAGCAGCAGTACACTAGTTTTTCAGGTGAATAGCTGTGCAGAAAGTGCATGTCAGCACAATTCTTGGCCAGGACAGGATGTAGGCAGTGCTCCCAGCACAGCCAAAAATCTGACTAAACTGGGATGGATGTGCTTCTATGCTTAACATTGTCAGTTTAAAATAAGAAAGACAGTGGGTCTGGCAGCATTATCAAAAGGAATACGAAGAGGATAGGGTACTCTTTAATAGAAGTACATGGTACAACAGACACACATCAAGAATATGAAGTGTTGGGATAACATTGTTTAAGAGAGACAAAAAGAGGTATGTTTTTAGTACTCAGTGGTTTTCTCTGAGTAAGGGGTTCCAGGGTACTCCACTTGAATTGGAGAGAACTGATTTACAGTAATCTCTGGATTGGTAAGTCCTCACTTGCGACCCAGAATTTGGAGGTTTGAAGAGACTTTCTGTGAGAGAGAACCTCCAAACACAGATTGCAGGAGCTTTGGTCCCAAAAGGGTTCAAAGAGTCAATACATTGTGAGGTAGTGGAGTGTTGCTTTACAGCTGTGAACAAGTGTGGATGGTCTGGCAACTAAGATGTTGTTTTACTGCGGTACATCCAAAGCAGACAGAAACCCTTAAGCCAAGTGTGGGACTGGTATATTGGCAGGGAGCCGTTATGTTGTTTCGATTGTACAAGGGTTATGAATTGTTTATTTATGCTGAAGAAAGCTGTTTTCGTTTACTTGTTTAAGAGTCCAATAAAGGGTGTTTCGTTTACAAGTGGCTGGTTGGTAATCCCAGGCCCTTCATGTTACAATATATATATATATATATATATATATATATATATATATATATATATATATATATATATATATATATATATTCTGCAAGTTACACAGAGGCCTGCTAGCACTGTGAAGGGGAGGCAGCATGTCACTGATTAGGAGTATCTTTTTTATAAGAAGCAGGTGAGAGATGGTTCTCCCTGAGATTTGATGGTGAGGATGGATTTGTTTGCAATTTCCGATTGTTTCACTAAAACAACTGACAGACAGGACTGATGAAGTATTAAACGTTAGAAGAACAGATATATTTGTTAGGTAGAGTCACTGCATTGAGCCAGATTTATACCTAGCATATGTCTTAAAGGGTCACTAAAGGAAATTTTTTTTTTCTGAAATGACTGTTTACAGGATATAGAGACATAAAAGTTAACTGATTCCTTTTAAAAATGATTAAAAATAGATAAAAATCAATCATATAATGTGCCTCTAGTTTCACTTTCGTTTTTAATGTTTCATGTTTCTGTGAAGTAGAGAGAGACACAGAACACAAACAAACAAATCCAGGGCAGTGTTTTGTTTTTAAAATGAATCTGATTGGTTCTGAGGAGTTTTAGACACACAGCTTGGACCACAGTGAAAAGCTGCCATGAGATTTTTCATAATGAGCCAGACAAGCAGGAAGTGTGGAGATCACAGCAGAATTCCACAAACTTCAGAGCAAAAACGAACAATGAGGACATGAAACCAGGACTGCAGTAAGGTAAAGGAAGCTATTTAGCTAAAAAAAAAAATTCCTTTAGTGATCCTTTAATTAATGCTTAACTATGGTCCGATGTTGGGTGTAATTTACAACATTAATAAAGCGGGCAAATCTCAAAGCACAGCATGCATGCTTAAAGTGGTTGTAAACCCATTACAACCACTTTAACCTACTGGTAAGCCTAGATTAAGGCTTACCTGTAAGTGCAACAAATATCTCCCAAACATAAAACGTTTAGGAGATATTTGCAGAAATAGCGGCACCGATGTCTATGGTGCATGCGCCGTAGACATCGGGCGCAGGTGCACTGAGCGTGCCGCTTCTAACGGCGATCATGCCGTTAGTGACGGCACCCGCGTGCAAATGCGCGGGAGTGACGTCATCGCTGCACCAGCCAGTCACAGCGCCGGAGCAGCGATACCCGGAAGTCACTCTGGGTATCATGGCGGCGACAGAGGAGGTGACCGAGGACTGCTTTCGATCTCAGGTAAGTAATTCATAATGAGCTAGTATGCTATGCATACTAGCTCATTATGCCTTTGTCTTGCAGGGTGTTTTTTTCATTTATATTTTTAGAGAGGGTTTACTTCCTCTTTAACCATTAGGTGGACATGAAAAGACAAGGTTGAGGGCTGATTTGCCAACATTCTTTTTACAAGAATGACATTCTCATGTTATATTTATTTTAGACTGTCTCTGCATACAACTGCAGTGATGATCAGTACCATTGAGTATTGCCGCGTACACATGATCGGACATTCCAAAAACAAAACCGTGTATTTTTTTCTGACAGAATGTTGGCTCAAACTTGTCTTGCATACACACAGTCACACAAATGTTGTCGGTAATTCCAATCTCCAAGAACGCGGTCGCGTACAACACGACGACGAGCCGAGAAAAATTAAGTTCAATTATTCAGAGCATGCGTCAAATTGATTCCGAGCATGCGTATGATTTTTGTGTGTCGGAATTGCATACAGACGATCAAAATTTCCGACAAGAACTTTTGTTGTCGGTAATTCCGACAGCAAATGTCCGATGGAGCATACACACTGTCGGATTTTCCGACAACAAGCTCACATAGAAAATTAGTTTTTGGAAATTTTGACCGTGTGTACGCGGCATATGAAGCTAAAAAAAACAGTCTTATGCATTATAATGAAACACGAACAAAATCACAAAAAATCACGAAATCTGTCAATCAAATTTTTTTTTTTTACAGGGTAGAAACTTAAAACAGAATTTTAGGCAAGAAGTGAAAATAGGCAAATGCAATGAATACATTTTGAACTGCCTAGATTCATGACTCACACAGTTCTGTAGTTGCATAAGGGTATTCTTCTGTAGTTGTATAAAGGTATTTTTCTATATCACTGAAAGTTGCAAATCTATAGCTAGCACTCTTTAGATGAGTGAAACATTTGTGGTGCAAACCTATTTTTGTTCAAAATTAGAACATGTATGTGTGTGTGTAACACTTATCGAGAATGCAAGTGAGCATATGAGTTAGTAAGGTTGGGGTGACAGAGTCTATAATCCTATCCTCCCCAGTCTACACCAAGCTGTCCTGATTTAAAGAGAATGAATATACTGTATGTCACTTTGGAGGTATGCCACTTCATGTACACAGAATAATCACATATACTACAGGTATGAACTGTTTTCATTTCATCTTTCTCCATTGCATTTTCCCCTTAAAAAAATGGCGCCAGCAAATTATACATATATTTATATATACTGTATATTTGTACATCTTTCTTCCTGTGCTTTGTTCCTTCCTTTTCCCCTTTCTTGTTTTATTCCATTTCTTTCTCTTCCTTTTTTTTCCATTTGTTTCCTCTTCTTCTATTTGTACTTAGTTTTCATTTTAGTTATTTTGCTAACACTTTTTGTAGTGCACTTTGTATACTCACGTTCCACACCGGTGGGTGGAATATTCCCCTTGCAGGGGTTTACTGAGTAGAATTGTTGTATGCTTTTAGAAGACATTTTATTTTTATTTTATGTTGAACTTATACTTTATATGTCAACCTGTTGTGTTGAAAATTACTGGTGGTATGCTCTTTGGATTCCCCTTTTTTATGTTCATTCTTGATGTTTTGATATGTCCCACCTGTGTTGTGGGACTTCTCTTTGATGTTATTCTTTGCCCACATTTTGTATAATTTTTTGGAAAAACTTTTCAGAAAATATATTGAAACAGAAAATGAAAGTGACTGTCGCGTCTGAAAGAAACTGCAAACTAAAGCTCCCAGTAAAAGAAGATTTATTTGTATATGATGGCCGGTGTGCTGAAAGCCCTCTTGAAGAGCTCTGGATGGCACTGCTATACTACAACTCCAGCTGTGTCATATAACATTTCCCTACTGGGAACTGTGGCTCCTCAAATAAACTTCTGCATCACTACAGGATATAATAGTGAGATAGGGGTTGATAAAGAAGCCACTTCCTATTGTGGGCCATGCTATCTAACACGGGTTTACATTTTTAAAATGTGTGTTTTATTGTTGCAATTATTTTAATAAAATACACATTAAGAGCCGGTTCACACAGGGGCAGCACGACCAGTGGGCGATCTGCCCACGACTTCAGAGGCGACTTGCAAAATGACTTCTGTATTGAAGTCAATGCAAGTCGCCCTGAAGTCGACCCAAAGTAGTACAGGAACCTTTTTTTGAGTCGCTCCTATTAGAACGGTTCCATAGTACAGAATGGAGCGCGACTTGTCGCCTGACAAGTCGCGCCTGTGTGAACCGGCTCTAATATTGTACAGTCTTATAAATGTTTATATTTTAGATAAACATACAAAAGAGATCAGCTTGAAATATGCAACTGTATCAAGTGTAACCATTGTAAGGATAATGCTTTAAAAAAAAAGGCAGGCACCATTTTACATACTCTTTATTTGTAATTTCAAGCCTACCACTAACAGCTGGACTGTGTATTCATTCTTGAGAAGCAGTAAGCCGAGGTATTAGCAAGGAAAGGCATGAAAAAAATTTAACATTCTGGAATCTGTACTAGTGTTTACACCTCCATTTCACAGTTCAGGTTTGCTACCTTTATTGTCAATTCTGTGCTCAATGAACAAAGGATCAGTATTATTACAATGCTTGTTCTTTGTCTAATGGGCAGGAAGTTGATGGAGGAAGCTGTATGGCTGAACCAGGAAGTAGCAAAGTAATTTACCTGGCATGCAGAGTAGCAGAAGCATGAAAATTACAAGACTGGCTAAACAGAGCAGCAAATCCTTCTATATTTAAATAGTTTACATACAAACATTTTTTTTCCTTATATATATGTTTTCCTGCAACGCTGCGTCTAAACTGTTTGAACGTATTCAAAGTTTGAAATAGTCTCAGTCTCCTTTCTGACTTTAATACATATTCTTAATTAAAACATAATTTAGCAGCTTGCAAATGGGGTAATAGAAATGTGCCTTTAGCTTGAACGGCATTAATGGTTTTCCCATTTGCATTCCTGACCAAAGCTTAAGCTATTACATAGACTTTGTTTTCTTGGTTTATGAAGGATCTGGCGCTAATGTACTCAACTCTTACTGAACAGCTGTGCACAATTGTCTTTTTTGTCGGTTAATTTAGCAATTGGTGATTTAGCATAAATAATAACTAACAGCAAGTTTTCTGTGAAAAAAGCAAAGGGTGGATTCAATAAATCTGTCAGAAGTAAAAACAGTCCTGCTTTAATGAAAGTCTATGTATTGTTTGTTATGTCCTGTTAAGTGGGCACTAAATCTGCGGCTTCCAGTAACTCAGCAGTAGACACGTTTTTCTCTGTCTGCTGTCATTTTTGCATTTAACACCTGTATTTCCACCTAGTGAATACACTAGCTCATGGTGTTTATGCTAATTTTAGCAGTGAACCTTTCTAATTTCCTCTAGCAATTAGCAAGAATATTGAAAAATGCAATTTAAAACAATGATCTTAGAGTCAGAATAAAACAACTTCTTAAAATATCTGAGCTACAACTATTCCAGTCAAATTACTCATTTAGAAAGAAAGCCCAATGTGAAACTATTCTGTACAGTACACAGTAACCCATAACAATCAGTCCTAAATCATTTTAAAATGAATATTATGCTTTTGCATAGTTTCTTCCTTTTATTAGGATCAGTACCTAAAGCTAAACTCCAGATATTAACTGTATTGCATACTTATACAATAATCCAGTTTGGTCTAATGTAAGTATGCATATCTGAAGGACCCCTAGGGAAGCAAACAAATCACTGTAGAACGCCTTGTATATTTTTCGATGAATAAAAGGTGTTCTCTGATTGGATGAAGTGGAGATCATAACGTCATCGCTCATCCTCTCTACCTCCTCCAATCAGAGATCATTAAAAAAAATACAAAACATTCATGGAGGCAATGCCAAATTAGTGACCACCAGGAGTTAGTCTGCAAAAGGGAAGCTGCTCAGCACAGGACCTGGAAGATTTTGGCTACTACAGTGAATGTTAGTATCCCCAGCTTTTCCTTAGGTTCAAGCTAGACCAATATAATTATGCAATAAACATCAAACCTGGAGTTCAGCTTTAAAAATGAACTTGTCTCACTAACAAACCCTGTTCATCAACTAGACTTGAAAGTAATATTTTAAGCTTAATTCCTCCCCTGACACTTTATCCACTACCATTTGGCTTGCACATAAGGCAGTCCTTCGAGGATGTCTTTTTAAATTAGCTGCTGACTTCAATAATAAAAAATTGGAAAAATCCTCTACCTTACAAATGATCTCCAACACACATGATACCTCAACCATTAATATGATCTCCCAAAAAAATAATAAAATGCATTCACTCCTTTCATATAAAGGCGAGAAGGCAGTTTGTTGGTCTAAAGCTATTTTTTTTTTATCAAACAACTCATATTCTACCATGTTTGCCCAGAAACGTAATCAATTAGACCCATTTATGCTTATAAACTTAAAAATAACTAAATCAACTAGATACCCATCATATCTATATTCCAAAAATCTTACTCAAACCTCCTTTATAGCCCCACCTTTCCGATATCATCCTCTGCTCCCTCTTGGTTGGAAAATATTCAGATTCCAGTATTAACTACCTCTCAATTAGATAAATGAAATGCCCCCTGTACAGATGAAAACATATTTCAGATTATTAAATCCCTAAAAAATAACTCAGTCCGGGTGGCTTTTTCGCATTCTATTATAAACAATTTGCTCATCTTCTGACCCCAAACTTAACAAAGTTATACAATAATATTTTGAAAGGAGATTAATTTCCAGAAGAAATGCTACTTGCCAATTTGTCCTTTAATTCCCAAACCAGATAAAGACCATACATTACCAGAAATTTCAGACCAATTTCAGCAATACATAATGATTTCAAGATATTAAGTAGACTGCTGGCTAACAGACTCATTGATAATCCTCTCACTGATATCTCCCTACCAATCAGGTTTTATCCTAGGACGCCAACTCACTGATAATGTCCGTCTAGCAACGAATATAGTTCAGGATGCAAATCTCAAGTCTGAAACTGACTTGTTTTTGAGTTTGTATATTAACAAAGCATTTGATAGTGTGTCATGGAACTACCTAGATATTCTATTGCAAAGATATGGCTTTCAAGCGGAATTTGTTCTTCCTCTAAACATGCACAATTAAGAAGTTGTCAAGTTAAAGTGGAGGTCCACCCTTAAAAAAAAATAGCCAAAAGGGCCCAAAAAAACCCCCCCCAAAAAAACAGAAATGGCTGTTACTAGGCAGATCTTCCTAATCTGCCCCTTCCTTGTCCGCGGTGCTCCTCGGTCTCGTCCTCCTCGCGTTGTCTTCTGGGGAATGTATTTTGCTACATGTCTTCGGTTACAAAAATCCCAAAAAGTGTATACTGATTGGTTTGTGTAAAAGTTATAGCGTCTACAAACTATGGGGTATTTACTGGAATTTGTATTTTTTTATACTAGTAATGGCGATGATCTGTAACTTATAGTGGGACGGTGGACAATGTGGCACTAAATGATGCTTTGTGGGAACTAGCTGTCACTAACATCACCAGAGAAATAATTTCAGTGATCAGTGCTAATATTATGCACTGCCACTGTACTAATGACACGGGGCATAAAGGGGTTAACATCTAGGGCAATCAAGGGGTTAAATATGTGTCTAACAAGTGTTTATGTGTATTCTGTGTGCTGCTTTTTTGTGTTTATAGTTTTTATTCCCTGCTTAGCAACAAACAAACAAACAACAAGATCACCTGTCACTGAACACAGCTCTGCTCTGTGTTGATTACATTCACAGAGCTGTGTTCCGTGAAGCTCAGAGTCGATAGTCGATGGTCAGTCACTGGCCGGGACCGAGTGATCAGCATGTGCTGTGACGAATCACAGCACAGCCAGCCGGGCGCACGCTTCCTACCTGGAAATGCAGAATCGCGTACATATATGTGATTCTGCAAATTAGGCACGCATTGTCACAGTAAATGTACAGTGCGCAGTCAGCAAATGGTTAGGGTAGTATTAAATCCAAAATAAATTCTTAGATGTGATGACTACATTAGCTTTACCTGGCGATCTATCCAGCAAGTCTGTTGTTTTTCAACAGAACAAGCCGTGCTGAAGAAGTATCAGTTAGAGGGTTGAGACAAGCCATTTAACACTGACAAGGGGTGCTTACAATGATCATAATCATTTATTCATTGATCATGATCATTTATTCATTTAGGTAGGACCCTTTGTCATGATTAGGGGTCAGGCTCTGGGGCCAGTGGTTATAGCAGTGAAAAGGCTCACACAGAAACTAGCAGTATACAAGAAGATTTCCTTGATGGTTAATGCAGGCTCACCTGAGGTGCGAGTTCAAGCACTAATCATCACCAGAGTTCCTGATGGTGGAGATGGTAGCAGATGTACAAGGTAGGGATCAATCAGAAGCACCTAAATTGAAGGGAGTCTGCTGTGCTGGGGGAGAGGTTTATGGGAAGGCTGGAGGAGTATTTAAACTAGGATTGGGGGCAAAGGGAGAATTTGATTATAATGGGGCAGACATGTAAGACAGGGTTCAGCCCCCATTGGTGGGTAGAATAGGAAAAGATGGAGGAAGGACTATAGCAGGTGATAAAAAGTTTCCCATGTTACAAACAAGCACTGGAAATGGTTCTATTTGTACTAAAATAAAATGTATGCGGAAAAAGTGACAATTAATTTAAGGGTTTGTTCACCAATGCCAGAAGTATGCCAATCAAAATAGGTGAGTTGGAAGCTCTGGTGCACGAAGAGAACTATGATTTAATAAGTATTGCTGATTATTGGGTTAATTATTCACATGACTGGCTGTTAATATTCCTGGCTATACACTCTTTTGGAGAGACAAGATAAAATGAAAAAGGTGGTGGTGTCTGTTTCTATGAGAGAAGTGATCTCGAAGCGGGTGAGAACCTAGTTGATGAAAAGTTTGTTATAGTCCTGAGCTACTAGCCAGGCTGCAAGGGTTACTCGCCACCAGTTGCCCCACACAACTCCGACCCTGCCACGCCCCTAATTCCACCCCTAAACACACCCTCATAAATTATCCAAAGAAAGGACACTTAATATTTATTTGTATAACTTAATTCTGCATAAAACATTTAACAGCAACTTTATCCGTGCCCAACAATTCAGCCTACCTGTGTACATCATTTCTGCTTCACCTGTGTGCATCAATGCTGCCTCACCTGTATCCAACAATGCAGCCTCACCCGTGTCCCTTCAATGCAGCCTGTCCATACCCATCAATGCAGGCTGCCTGTGCCCATCAAAGCAGCCTGCCCATGCTAATCAATGCATCCCATGGCCACCAATGCAGCCTGGGCCCACAAATGCAGCATGCATGTGCCCATCAATACAGCCTGTGCCCACCAATGCAGCCTGCCTGTGCAGGGGAAGAGAGAAGACGAACAGGAGAGCCGCCCAGATGATCCGTGCGCGGGGAACACAGCAATAATGGCTTTCATTTCAATTGCTGCATGTTCCCACTGCTCGTTGTTGCATACAGTCCCACCTCCTGGCCGGGGAACTTTGAAAAACAGATCACCCATGCCGGGATTGATTGGGTGATCTGTCTATCAAAGTTCCTGGCTAGGGGGCAGGGCTGTATGTGACAGCAAGTGTGGGGAACTCAGAGCAATTGAAATGAAAGCTGCTATCGCTGTGTTAGCCGCTCTCTGGTCATCTGGGTGATTCTCCTTTCTCTTCCCCTTCGCGATCACTGGGAGAAGGACTCCCATTCAACCTCGCCTGGAGGCGGTGCTTGCACCCTGCTCCCAGGCAGCCCTTCTTCGCCATGCCTCAAATTCCACTGGGAGGAAATATTGACATCAATGAACACAGAACAGACCAGAAATGGAAATTCTTCCTAAAGACTGTATGTGAACACACTGCAAAATATATTCCCATGGGCAATAAGTTTAAAACACTAAAAATAAGACCTATGTGGCTCACGGCCAAAGTAAAAAAAAAAAAGCTATGAATAATAGAGCTTTTAAAAAAATATAAAAATAAAGGAACACAACATTTAAATGTTACAAAGAGTATAACAGAATATGTAAAAAGTAAATGAAGGCTGCAAACGATCAAAACAAATGACAGATTGCAAAATATAGCAGGACAAACCCCCAAAAATCCTTCAAATATATTAATAGTAAAAAGGTCAGGTCTGAGCATGTAGGCCCTTTACAAAATAATCTGGAGTGGGTGAATGAGTACAAAGAGAAGACAAATGTAATAAATATCTTCTTCTAGCTCTGTGTATTCAAATGAGCATTGGGGGAGCTCATGTCCATAATGGGGACGGTATTGCCACAGCCCCAAATCATCTACAATAGCTCAAAATGAATATGGTCCAGAAATATTTAGACATAACAAAGGTGAATAAAGCACCTGGACAAGATGGCATCCACCCACCAATTCTAAAATAATTGAAATGCACAAGATTCACCATCAACCATTATCATCACCGCACTTACAGTCATAATAATTCAGCCTATTAATTCTTATAATTCTTTCTTCAGCGACTTTAGTAGAACATACCATACAAATATGAAGGCTTCAGGCAAAGCGTACAATTCTTTCCAGATGCATAGAAGACTTCTAGGTAAATAATATTTTGTGATTGTTCCACACCTTGCAGTTATAAAATATCACACAGCCTTTGCTTCCTCCAAAACACATAATTATTGGAAACTGCCTAAGGTTTTCCTGCCTGTACTTTGTGCTCAGGTAAAGTAATTTGGCACTTCACTTACTGACCAAAATCAACAGCTCTGCACGAAGGTCATAGCAACTGTACTTTCCACAGGCCAACACTATAAAGCTATGCAATGTTTTCAAGTTAACAGGTAGTGGATTGACTTGAAAAATAACTAAATAAAAAATAAAGAAAACATATATTGTAGTTTAGTAGTGCTTATGCTTAGATTGGGTGGTTAGTTTTTTTTTATAAGATGTATTTTTTTCACCTGGTAAACCTTTCTACCACTGGGTGGAAACACTCTCCTCTTTTTTCTTTTTTGTTCTTGGGTTTAGCTGTCCTTTGAAAGTTGGCCTTTCTAAAACAGTATTTACCCTGAAGCCTTGGGCAGGGTAATCTGCATAGAAAATATATGATATTCAACCTACTAATTGCAGTATCAAAGAAAAAAGAAGTATAAGTAGGCATCAGTTGTTGAAAACCTTTGAAATTAAAAATGAACAAAACATATCCTTCTATTGTGTGTATTTGCCCTGATCCAAAGCACAGTAATTTCTGTCTGCTCGCTCATTGCTCCACTATCTTCATCAGTCACTTACACTGACTTGCTGACAGGTTATGCATACATCAAGCAGTCCCAGCAGAAGGCCCAGTCCAACCTTCAGCACCCACTTAACAGCCTCAGCTGTGCATGTTTCCCTACGAGATCATGTAGGAGTGTGTCCCTTCCCTCCACTCAGGTCTCAGATTACACTCAGCTTCCTACTGTATGCAGCGCTGTGTGTAACATCAGATCCCCCACCCCTGCCCTCTGGAGCTCAGAAATGTTGTGCAAAATGTGTGTTTTAGGAGGCTGTTAAGGCAGCAGCCCTTACAAAAAAATAAAAAACAGGTACAACTCATGTAGGGGGATTTCTTTCATCTCTGTATCTGGGGCTAAATGCTCAGTGGGTACATGTAAGGGCGTATAACCACTTTAAACCATTATAGTACACATGCGTCAGTGATTATATTGAACTAAGTAAAACAAATGATTTAATAAATTGGCCATTAATATCTCAAAGTCATCTTCTAGGATCCCCCCTCCCCTTGACAACTAAGATATAAAACTTCCAGTCCAAAATTTTAAGGGATGGGGCATGCTATAAGTATTTTTTTCGGCAGATCAAGGCAGTTAGGAGAGGAGAAAGAATTACAATGTGTCCCAAATACGTTGGGAAATATTGGAAAAGTATTTTATACATGACAAGTCATGCTAGAAGATGTAGTTCTTCAACAGATGAGGATCTGCAAAACACCCATAAAACTGTTACATGGTGACTTTGAATAAATGACATCAGTACTAAGGTCATATGGTGTATCAATTGCACTAAAACCTGGATTTAGTAGCACCCTACTAGATTAATGTTCTTCGGCAGTGAACTGTTCACTATAATCTGTGTCTGTTTTACATAGAAGGGAATGCCAGCATCAGATTAAACTATTCACCCAAAGGTTTATTCAGTTCTCTTCAGAGCTGATCTCCCATACTGAATATGATTTAGTTTCATTCATTTTGAGGAAGCTTACGTCTTCATCTGTACAAGGGATCCGCATTACTATGACATAAGCAATTCAGCTGCTGCTTGGCTCTGAGGGCTTAGGGCTATCAGGTTAAAATTAAACCTTGATTTAAAGCTAACAGCTAGTCCACAAAATGGAAGCACCGAATAAAGCTCATAAGTGTGTTTAAAGCTAAACCAGAAGGTTTTGCTCACAAAGTCAATATTTTAGGATATGTTCAGAATATTTTTTTATAATAATTTTATTCATATTCCACCACTGTTGTGTGTGCATATGCTTTTTGTTTGATTTATTTACTAGATTAGTTATAGCAATACCATTTTAAGGGCTTATCCTGCTTTTAACAGTATCATGCTGCCATCAAAGCCAGCACCAATACACCTGCTTAATAATATTAATGTGCTCTACTTCCAAATCATTCAGGTGTTAAATTCAGTATAACGTTTAAAGTTAAACTCCAGAAAAATATAAAAGATACAAACCAATGCAGTTCTGTATTTATAAACACATAATAATAATAATAATAATAATAATAATAATAATAATAATAATAATAATAATAAAAAAAAGATTGTTGAACTTACCTTAAAATCTTTCCTTTTTTTAAAGCCTATTAAGAGACTCTGGAATTTAAGAATTCTTAATTTCCAGTTATACTGACACCTACGGAGGCTGGGAAACTGGCAAACCTCTAATCATAATCTTTCAATTTTGTGCGCAAGCAGTACAAAAGACAATAACACAGGAGCATCGGACTGATGCCCCTCAAAGGACTTAGGCCGCGTACACACGATCGGTCAAAACCAATGAAAACGGACTGAAAGACCGTTTTCATCGGCCCAAACCGATCGTGTGTGGGCCCCATCGGTCAGTTACCCTTCGGTCAAAAAAATAGGAACTTGCTTTAAAAGTGAACCGATGGACGCCTAACCGATAGGTCAAAACCGTTCGTTAGTATGCAAAAGCATTGGTTAAAAACCTGCGCATGCTCAGAATCAAGACGACGCATGCTTGGAAGCATTGAACTTAATTTTTTTCAGCACGTCGTTGTGTTTTACGTCACCGCGTTCTGACACGATCAGTTATTTAACCTATGGTGTGTAGGCACAACAGACCATCAGTCAGCTTCATCGTTTAACCGATGACAACGGTCGTTCGGACCGTTTTAATTGGATGGACTGATCGTGTGTACGCAGCCTTAGAGAATAAAAATCACACACGCAGGAAAGTAATATTTTTGTAACTGCCTTAAAATTGTTTTTTCTTTAACAATTCCCATAGCCCTGTATATTCTATTTTCCGAAGACATCAAAAAATGTTTTGAAGTTGTCCACACTATCAACTAGTACCACTTTCTGTAAGGCCTCGTACACGCGACCGAGGAACTCGTCGCAAATGAAACATCGTTTTCCTCGACGAGTTCCTTGTTAGGCTTGTCGAGAATCTTGACAAGCTTTCTTTGCGTACACACTGTCAAGACAAAATCTTGTCGTTCTCAAACGCGGTGACGTACAACACGTACGACGGCACTATAAAAGGGAAGTTTGATTCCACTGGCGCCACCCTTGGGGCGGCTTTTGCTAATCTCATATTACTGAAAGTGGGGTGTATTTCCGCGCCAATGTGGTAAGCAAAATAATTATATCACTATGTGAAACAAGAATAACTACTTACAATAACAAGCAGCTCCTCTGAAGACAAGGCTAAGGTCTGACCTCTCGTTCCCCAGCTGATCCCGCTAGCAGTCACTGCAGTTTCAACATCTGACCTCACGGCATCCAGTGTGATCGAGACAGGTCCCAAACGTACGCATGCAGTCCTAGTGCCGGGTAGGCACCCACACAAGTAAGGGGCCATTCAGCCTGTTTTTAAACTATGTTTTAATAAAGTGGTAATACACTATAGACCCCTTTTGTTTTTGTGGTTGGATTTCTGGGATACCATGGTTACAAGCATCGTGCCAGTTCCAGCGTTCGATGAGTAGTGTACAGGCACTATAACCTGTTCAGCGTAGCAGACGTACTTTTTCATTAAAGTGGTCCACTAAATCTAGTAAGCGTATTCCCTGTTAAGAGCACATCGAGTGAAGTTTCTAATAGATGGTGGAGGCTGCATTATCATCAGGATTGATTGCATGAACACTAATTGAAGTATCCTGTGAAGGACACACCTTTTTCCCATTTTATTTTTTATACATTTTTATATATTTTTTGCATTTATCCAATTTTTCTTCACGGACTTTATTTTTTGGATTTATCTGTGTGCATTTAAGATATCTCTAGATATAGATTTATTGACTGTTGGATTCATACTTATCAGAGTGTTTATTTTAGTAGTATCACCCTGCCATTTGGGATCCTCCCCAGTGAGTGTGTCCCAATTGTTAAGATTTATTATTCACATTAGGTGATTTATCTCACTAGCGCCCTCTTCCACACCTTTAATCTCATATTACGGCGTGTTAAGTAAAAGTTTGGTGAGAGACGATTCACGCTTTTCAGTCTGTTACAGCGTGACGAATTTGCTATCTCCATTACAAACCCTACTTTTACCGAAGGCACGCTCCCGTCTCATACTTTAGTTGTTTCGGCCCTAATGCTCAGAATAATCGATTAATCGACAACTAATCGATTATGAAATTAATCGATTACAATTTTCATAATCGATTAATCGGCCAGTAACATAATGGGGTTAAAAAAAACTAAAATTAGCCCTTTATAGTACAAAAAAGCAAATCGCTATTGTAAATATTACTTTCACTGTCCCACGGTAAAAAAATTAACCCCTTACAGTAGTGATTATTTGCTCTTTTTGTACTTATTTTTTTTTTTTTAACACCATTATGTTACTAAACATCTCAGGCCTGGGTCACACCTGGGTCATCTGCTGCGTATTTGGAAAGGGCAGGGACTTCTTAATGCAAAACGGTGCTATTTTTTTTTTTTTTGTTCAATATACTTCAATGTAGAAGCTGCAGAAAAGCATGTAATGTGTTTTTGCGACAATTTGTGTTTTGTAATCTGCCCAACAACAAATTGGCCCAAAAAAAAAAAAATATGCATTTTTTTATTTTTTAAGGCTATTATCCAATTAATCGATTAATCGAAACAATAATCGACCAACTAATCGATTATGAAAATAATCGTTAGTTGCAGCCCTACTGAGCATGTGCGGGTCTCTAATCCCGACGAGGAAAAAGAGAACTTGTTCTCTTTTTTTCTTGTCGAGTTCCACGACAGTTTTCTCGATGAAAAACATACACACGACCCTTTTCCTCTGCAAAAAAGCTCTGCCACCAAGTTTCTTGATGGATTCTGTCGAGGAAAACGGTCGTGTGTACGAGGCCTAAGAGGTAGATTCACATTTTAACTGCTCTAAGACCCCTTTCACACTGGGGCGGTTTTCAGGCGCTTTAGCGCTAGAAATTGCCTCTGCTAAGCATCTGAAAACCACCTCTCATTCATTCTAGTGTCTTTTCACACTCAGGTGGGGGACGTTCTGAAAAGTCCAGCAAGCAGCATCTTTAGGGTGTTTTGAGAGCACTGTACAAAGCGCTCTCAAAACGCTCCTGCCCATTGGAATGAATAGGCAGCACAAAATGGGAGCTTTTAACTTCTTTTTCTCAAGATATGCTGAGATGCGGGAGTGTTTTTTTTTTACGGATGGAGGTGATTTGGCTGGAACCCTACACAAGTCAGAGAGTCCATCAGTGTGTGTCTGCTGTGGACTGGTGCAAGAGGCATCTGGCTGCATTAGGGCAAATGGAAAAGTAAAGCAAGCTATCGCTCCGTGCAAGGAGTGAGCAGATGGATGTTGTTGGCACTACCATAGAGCTAAGAAACCCTGAAGTGTCATATAGGATATAGAGTATTTTGCTAGCTTTGTTAGCTGCTGCTCGATATTGCATGCTAT